>NC_135358.1:19119583-19422291 GCF_051622035.1 Arctopsyche grandis
TAAAACAATTGAATCAGGTTTAAATCATTATTTGTACTTTTTCAGTATGTATTTCGTATTAAGTGTTTATCAAAAAAACTTCGACATTCAATAATGTGGTTAATATATTATTAAATGATGCTAATTTTGGATTTCCATATGTGTATATACATACATATAGATACAAATGTACATATGTTTATATGAACATATTTATTTTCTAATATATTGACGAAATTTTTAAAATTGATAATAATTGTAGTTATGGACACTGGAATTGTGTTTTATCGAATTCCTAGTGTATAGAATAAAATACAATTTTATACCTCTGTTAGTGATAAAAATTGGCCAAAGATTAACATTTATTACGCAACAAACATTATATTTAAACAATGGTAGATAAAATAATCTGTTTGTCTACATGTCTAATAAAAATATTTTATTTTGTTTTAGGAAAATTATTACAAGTCTTTGGCAGATGAGGCTGATACTCAAAGTCTTCCATCTGTAGTTACCATGATTCGAGACGAAAGCTCCCTACGGTTCCTGCACAATCTACAACATTACCGTGACGATGTTTACAAAATCATAGATGACAAAACGTACGAGATCATAAGCAATGGTCGAACGGATATCATTTCGTATTAGGATCTCAGAAAAGTTCTTCACGTTATTAACATAAATAGCCAATTTTCAATTTTAAAAACATAGATATGTATCTATTTATTTGTATAATTGTAGGTTATCGAATTTTTATTTTAAATTTTATTATTCAAATTTGAAAATCGAATACTCATAGCTATTATCTTATTTAAGACTTTGACTGATAGATTTTGACTTTGAATATGAATATGAACATCTCACTCGGAGTAATTTCTAGCAGTGTAAAGAAGCTGCTATTATTTTTACAATGAAACATGTGCAGGGCCGCCTTAAGGAATCCCGGGCCTTGGGAAAAAATAATTCCAGGCCCTATGACAACTAACAAAAGGATCTTGTAGATATATATTTTCATATGAAAAAAATCTATCTCTAATAGTCCGGGCCCTGAAACTTTACCCCGAGACACCCCCCCCCTCTCATCGGCCCTGGTTACATGTATTGTAAAATATGTATAAATAATTGTAATCTCAATATGTTTATTTTGGAACTTGAACTTGAATTGGAAGGTGGATGTGTAATTTTATATCATTTAAACATATTTATTACTAGATCTAGTATTATAGTTTAAACTACTTAGAATAATATGAAAATGATGTGGTATTATGAACTGCTTTTATATGTATTCAATAAATTGAAGTAAGAAAATGTAAAGAAGTGGTATTTTCAATTAACTGTACTTATTTAATTGAAGAGATTCAAATGTACACACAGAATATTCATAGAAATGAAACAATATTGCAAGAGAAAATATTTTATTTAAGCGTATTTTTCATATAGGTTTATAAAGTAAATTCTACTCTATATGGCTTTCTACACAACTTAATTAATAAAATACCATTTATTTGTATTGAACACCCAATACATAATTTTACAGCCATTCGATCCACACTCACGCACACACATACGCACACGCAAAGGTGTGAAATGTATTGATATAAGTTTTTATGTATGTTACAAATTTATACATAGTCATCAGCACAATGTTTTCATATGAATGTTAATAGAAATTCAACACACGATTATTAAGAGTGAAACAAATATGATAAATTTACAGTGAAATGAGAGCTCGGTATCATTATACATATGTATAATATTAAAGTTTTTTGAGATTTTTAAATATTGTGCTGATTGACTTTTGCTTAACCTCCACCATTAGAATAATCTAACAATGTAGGCAGATTGTGTGGGTGTTTAAAAAATATGCTAAACTTATGTACGCATCAAACTATCAATACACATGGTATGTATCACTCATTTTGAAATCACACTTTATTCTCACAAAATACGTTTTCGTCCCAAAGATACAAAACAGTCCATAATGTTAGTCAAAATTTCACATATAAAGTTATACAATAACCCTTAAGATACTAACTATCAAACACGTTTAAGAAATATGACATATTTGTACCAAAGTAATTTCATTAGAAATTGTTACGCTAAGGATTTTTAATTAACTTCGAGTTTGTATTATTTGAATTTTGAAAAAAAAATGTAACATTTGTAAAGAGAATGTTTTTACTGTAAATTAAATCACAAACAAATTTGCATGTAGCATGTTAACTGAGTCGATTATTTATATGTATGTATGACTGTCCTGACTACATATCAGAATCATTCGAACTTATTGAAACAATTCAAAATCAAATTATGTGATATCTAGGAAACATTAAAAAAAAATAGTTTCAAATGTACAGAAAGGGATATATCTACATAAAGTTTGACATATTAAAATTAATTCACCACTGATTTTACAATTCATTAGCTTAGAGACGCTTTTAGAAACAATTACACATAAACAAATAAGCATACATATAGAATCATTAACCTTTCAAAGTAAATAAAGGCACACCTCAAGTAACTTTTGCATACTTGTTTGCGTGACATTTAAAGTTTCTGTAAATTTTAATGAAGATGTCAAATATTCTCGCAAACGTTTACATAAGTTTGATCGAGTTAGCATTTATTCAAAAATATAGCGAATCATACCTGAGGTATTCCGCATAAGCGATTAAAGGAAAAAAAGAAAAACCATCGAGAGATACATATCTTTAAAGATAAAACTAAAAACAGTGCAACAAAATTTACAAATAACATTCTATGTGTAGTGGTTATTCTTGCCATCAAGAAAAGAAAGTCAACAATGCAAAATAAAATAAGAAAAAATATAATAACAGTAGCACCAATAACAATGTATTTCATATACACAATATCCAACATGCAATTTATGGAATAGATAACTCAATCGTTACCAACCGACTGTCTACGTGATAAATGATACTTGTTGTTAGACAAAATTACATTCCCATAAATCACATGTTTGATATACATATCATACCCAAGAGTCCTCGAAATGACTACATGTGAACATACACATACATATACATATTCTGCATACACATTCATATATGTACATATATACTGAATTCTAGTGTAGTCCTTCTGATGACTGCTATACACACAAAAACACCTTCATATAAGTTACATAAGTTGTTCAATATAAATTTGAATTGAATATTGACCAGATAACTATGACTAAGAATTCCTACAAAAACCCTGCTTTTCAATATTTCCACACACAATGCGCATATAAACTATATCGTTGTAAATTGATTACATCACGCGTCGACGTGTCCCATTTTCAATCTTATTACATGCGCAAGCGCCAGTCATCAGAATAAATGAGATAACTTCTTCTATGCTGAATATCAAATACTTAAGTCAAAATTCAATAATTTTAAGTTGTATATCAGAGTATAAAAATTTAATTGGCCATTTTATCGTTCAGGTTGTAAACCTCACAAATTTCCATATTCACATTCCTCGGACATTTCTACAGGTATATAAAAATATCAAATTTCTGCCTACCCTGTGAAAAGCGATAAAGTTATAAGTGACACTTTTAAATTTTTTCATTTTGATAATACAAATACAAACGTACTGTGCATATCTCAAAAACACAATTTTGCACAAAAAGATTTGTCAAAAACTTTTTTTTTTTTTGAAACTAATAGTTTCAGAAATTTATATAAAAAATCTAATTTTATGGAAAAAATGTTGTAATTCAAATCTATTGATAAAAAATTGAAATCACTTTCAATTTTATTACTGATGCTTTTCTCTAAACGTTAAATTACAATTGTCATGGAAACATATCAGTGGTTAGAGCGAAAAAAGTATGATTTATAAGGAACAACTTTCAATATGAATTCAACACAAAAATACCAATACGATTTTTTTTAAATATAATATATTGGTAATTAAAATTCGGAACGAAGGAGATACAATTTTACGACAGAATTTTTTGAGAAATATGATTCGATTCACAATACATAAAAAATAAAGTAAAAATTAAATGTAAGTAGAGGAAAATGCTGTATATAAAATTAAAATTCTACGAGTAGGACATCTATTAAAAAATAATTTGCAATAAGTAATAAGGAGTATTTACAAAGTTATACATATATAATTTTTCAAGTTTCTTCTTCAGTATACATTTAAATCACAAGTCCTTTTTGACAATCTTACATCTCTAACTGAAACCTGGAAAAAATAACTTACGCTGGATTTATTCCTTGATCAAAGATGCAAAATAAAATGCAAAGATAAAATCAAAGATGCTCAACTATAATAATTATTAAATATATTTTTAATATTTTAAATATGTAATAAAAATATCTTTTAAATACTATCCATTTAAAATTACGTTTTTGAATATATTTTTTTTTCATTCTTACAAAAAAATTCTATTATATGTATATTGTTGAAGAATTTGAACTATAAAAATATAGTCGACATATACTTTTAAGTAAACATACATTAAGTAAATCAAACTTTACAATCAATTTGTTAGTAAATAGCCATATTAACTCTATGTTAATACAATACACACGTCAACGAAATTATGAAAATACTGTATTTTAAATATGTAGAAATGCATTCTGTACAGAATGATATCCTTTTTAATTTCAACAACACATTTATTGAAAAACGTAAAATTTTTAAGATGATAACGTTACTAGTAAAATATTGCTCATTCGACAATATAGACATATCATACCCAAAATGATCTATATAATATTTATCAACTGAAATATGAAATTTTTATGTAATATAAAATATATCTTCTGAAAATAGCTACATATGTATAATATATATATATACATATATGTATGTATGATATTATCTGGTAATCATTTTTTTTTTATAAAAATGGAAAAAAAATCATTAAATGTAAGATGCAATTACCATTACATTTTTATAGAAATCAAAAGTAGCAAATATGGCTACTTGACGAATGCAATATTGCATTTCCAATCTTTTAACATGTACTTTTAAGATAAAACATAAACATCATATTTACATCAAAATAATTAAAACAAACACAACTGTTTACTTATATGTGATGTACACATAGTTAGGAGGTTGCCAACTCATCTAAGTATCTATTGGTATATCAGGTTCCATTTGTAGAGTTTGGAATGATGGATTATAGTATCCAGCTTTATAGTAGGTATCACTAGTATCTGGAGCAGCTGCCAATCTCTTTTGATACTGAGCCAAAGCCACCACTTCACATTTATGAGATATTGTCTGCACATCATTTTCATCTGTGTGTGGCGACTCGAATAAACCTCCCTAAGAACATATTTGTTTTTAGATGAAATAATCCAAGGATGACAATTTGTACAGTAAGCATAGTAAGTATATTAAAGATATTAAAACTCACAGGAGATGAAAGTTTTCCCGGACAACCAACAGTTTCTTCAGGATGGTAATACCATCGTACCCGGACCGCCATGTTGCCCTGCCAACCTTCCCAAAGAGATTCAACCTGACCAATATATGGCCTATCTGGCCGACCAGTTGATAAAAAGACTGCGGAGTCCCCGACCTAAAACCGAAAATTTCATTTTAATAAAAATAACCAATAAATCATCTCAATTACTGACATATGTAATATGAATACGAACATTAATTATTTCACTGCCACGTTGAATAGAGCGATAGAAGCATTTTCTAGCTTTACCACGTGCTTGAGGACGGCGATGACCAGATCCATTCCAGGACCACAACTTTGCTCCGGCTGGTAAAAATGCAGCCATTTTACTTGCACTCCCGTTTCCGCTATTTTCTGATGTTGTTCGAGTTTTAACTGTCTGCAAAGATGACATAAAAAAGTATGGATAAATATGAGAGAAATAAAACTAGATAAATATATTGTATATTTATTTACCTTTCCAGTCTTCTCTTTTTTAATGGGAGAATCATTATTGACTTTTGGAGTACTTTTATCTTCGACTACAGAATCTTCATTTACAGGTTTTGTATCGCGAACTTTAGAATTAATTTTCTTTGTAATTTTTGTTTTCTTAGTTATTTTAGTTGCTTTTGCAGTATTATCTGCATCTTCTAACACAGAGTTATTTTCAATACATACATTATTATCTGGTACAATTTCTTTTGATATGACGTTTTTAATTGCAGCCGTTTTTTTCAAAGGCTTGGATGTTAATGGCCGTTTCTTGATAGGTTTTGGTTTCGATTTCTGAGAAGTATCTGGTTCAACAACAGTTTCACTTTTGGAGTCGTGATTAAGTTGCGATTCTAAAACAAGTTCATTTGAATTTGTTGTTGCAGTATCCAAAGCGATAGAAGGCTTAGTAACATCTATATCTTCTTCCTTTGTAGGGATAAATGTAGCTTGACTCAACGGAGAAGACAACAACGAATTTTTAATTGGATCGTCACTAGAAGATCCTGATTGCTCTTTTGAACTAGAATGATGATGTCGTTTGTGTTTACGGTGATGCTTTCTATGATGCTTTCGATGCTTACAATGTTCATCACAGCATTTATGTTTTTTCTTTTTCTTTCGAATGAACTCTTCTTTGTTTGAATTTTCATCTCCACTTCTTGACAGCAATCTTTTCAATTTTTCTTTTTTGTGTTTTTTCAATCGCTTGCGTTCTCTGTGACTAAATTCTGCTTCAAGTTGAGAATGCTCGGACGTTGAAATTATAACGTCCATACTACTTTTTGGCATTTGACAACTGCTAGATGTTAGATCTAAAGAATTCGTAGAACTGACTGATGTGTTGTGCTTTTTGTCATCTGTACTGTTTACACTAGTTTGGCGCCTTCTTTTTCCTAATGTCAAAAGAGGATTTGGATCATATTCTAAAAAATAAAATACACATACACATAGATGCACAAAAAGTACATTATTTACTTGCTATTAGACAAAATACAATAACAATTATGATTTTTTTTATTCTTACCTACAATAGGGTAATCAGGTTGTAGAAGTCTTATATCTTCGAGAGCAATACGACCTGAATCTCCATCGTCGAACTCTACAGACACAAACTTTTCATCATTGACAGGGTCTGGGGAAGAAGGTTCAGCTACTGTTCCTGGATATAAACACCTGTATTGCTGAGACCAATATGCACAGAGTCGTGTACCTGGCACAAGTTCCTTCGTTGAAGTGGGACAAACCTCTGAAATCTGACAAAAATAAATTAATAAACCAGATGTACATATGCACTTAACTTGTATCATCCAACCCTTAGATGCGATGGTACTTACTGCATCGCGTAATGCCTCCTCTCTAGAGAGTATATGAGGTCTGTTGCCACGTTCACCATCTAAAGTAACCGCATACACGTCAGGTGCACGTATGGCTTTTAAGCATCCTGCATAAAACAGTCCTCCCATTGCAGTTAACACTCGCATTTCTCCACTTCCCAGTGTGTCAAGAGAGATAGCACACTGGCCCTTGTCAACTTTTACAGCTTGTGAATTGTCAATTGGTTTAGGTGATGGTGTGTCTAAAAATTTGCTCCCTCTTCTTTTCTTGGGGCTTTTTTCGCTATCACTATCACTGGAGGCATAGAAATCATCGAAATTTCTCTTTTTTGAACAGTTAATCTTAGGGATATTTTTTTTGTGCTTGAGTGCCAACTGGTCTGTTTTAATTTTGTTTTTAAGATGAACTTCTTGCAAGCTTTCCATTGATGAGCTTTGGGATTTAATATCAGTAAGATTGGACTGAGAGCCACACCAGTCGTTAATTTCATCTTCTTCTGAATAATCTTTGAGTTTTGGTTCTGCCTTCAATTTAGGTCTCATTTTACTTGCAGTGTTTGTTGACTCTCCACTCAATAAAGAAGCATATTTCTGTTTCACGTCATAACCAACAGGATACTTACATTCTGAAAGGGAACTGGCAGGACTAGAATAGCAGTTATTATTATCAGATTTTTGATTACTTTTAAGTTTTACATTTTTATTAATTTTTGAGTAAAGCTTTTTAGAATGAAGATCATCTTCATAAGGCCTAGGGGGATTTGTTTTGGAATAAATTATTCCACCTTTGTTTGTAGACATGTTTAATCTACTTTTGGCAGCAAGTAAATAGCCAACTAAGCTGCTTTTTGATTTTGGTTTCTTGGCTACAATTGTTTCGGTAGCAATTTGTGATCCGGGCGTAGATAATAATTTCTTTGGCCTCCCAACTTTACGTTTTTTGGATGATCCCAAGGTGGCTACAGATGATTGACTACTATTACTATCTGCAATCGGAGAGATACTTCTTATGCGATCATTCATACTACTATTTTCATCTTCAGATTTTATGTAGTTCGAGTTTCTAGATGGAAGTTTCCCACACTCATCTAACGTTTCATCATGAATCGGTAAAGTAGGAGTAAAAATTCCAGTTGCTTTAGTATTAAAAACAAATTTATCTCTAGAATCGAGACATATATTTGAGCTTAGAGATTCGGATGCTGTAGATTTTTTTCTGGGCCTACCAGGGCCTCTTTTGATTGGTTCTTCAGTTAGTTTTTTAGGGGTCAATTTGATAAGTTCTCTTTGTGTTTCTTTATATAATCTCTGTAGATCCGCAAGCTTTTTTATCATAGTCATCTCCATTGCATTCATTACTTCGGGAGAGAAGTTTTTCCCTTCCGCACAGGTATGTTTATCACTTTTTCCACAATCACATTTAGAAGACGTTTTTGACTTATTATCAAAAGATGGGCTGCTTAAAATATCTGTACTGCCGCTAGAATTACTTTTATTTTTTTGCAGAGATGACTTATGTGATTTATCTTTCTTAATTTTGTCAAAAGATTTCCTTTCTGCTGAAGTTCGTATGGGAGTCGTTTCTTTATATTTCTTTTCGTAAGTCCTTATTCGTTCATCTTTTATAACATTTGAATTTTTATTTTTAAGATTGGCAAAACTACGATCGACTGAATTTCTTCTGTGTTCAAATAAAGTGCTATGGTGGCCATTAGAATATGTATCATTGTCTGTCTTATTTTTATGTCTGAATTCATCTTTTGGTTTAACTTTTAAATAATCATCTGGATAACTTTTATCAACCCTTTCTATTTTTATACTTTTGACAGGGGTTTTTTCATATTTATCAGGTTCTGGACAATTATTAGCAATTTTCCTTTCTTCAACTTCTTCCATAAATCTTTGTTCTGCCAAGGCACAAAGTAAACCAAGCCCTCCGAGCGAATTGCCTTCTTCACATAAACTATTTCTATATGTCTTTGTAGGTGAAAAACTAAAATGCGTACCCTCTACATCTGTCACAGACTTGGGTGATTTCGGTGAAGTTTTTATTAATATTAATGGAGGTGGATGAAGAGAGTTCTTGACATCTACAGAAAGAGCGGACGTAGACGGATGGTGATGATCGCCAAGAGTTGGCATATCCAACACAGAAGTCTTACACAATTCTAAAGATTTAGACCTGGTTTCGAACTGTTCAATACTGTTTGACAATAACTCTAAACCGCTTAGATCTAATTGCTTTTGAGGAGCAATTTCAATTTTAGACTGCATTAACGAAGGCGCCTCCATTGAAGTCTCTGGAGAAATGTTTTGCTCACTGTCGATAACGAGCCCACCAGAACTTGCACCGTTAGAACTGGGATCCGACAACGCCTCCGACTGAACGATAACCATTAAATTATCATTGTTTAAATCTCGACTGTCTTCTGAATATTTCGGCGGAAAACTAGTATCGGCACTCATCGAAGTGTTCAATATTTTAATGTTCGTGGACGTAACCATCGTATCGCAAGTCATGAGAGCGGAACCGAAACTCAACGTGTTGCATGTCTTCGATTCTTGCTTGGTTTGGAACGTCATCGAGTCTTCGCTCTCGTTTGCGATGTGCAATTTAATGTTTTCCATTGACGCATCTAACTTCTGAGGCAAGAGCGAGAAACTCTTCGTATCCTCGACGGCATTGTCCGAATTCGTGAACGAAGGTTGGCTGCAAGGCACCTCGTCCTCTTCGCTGAAAGTAGGCGTGTCGGTTTGGTTTGAGGCGTCTTGGACGTCCGGTGGAGCACCATCAGGAGGTGGTGTGAGGCAAGGTGCTGCCGTCACAACTGGAGCTGCTATCGGTTGGGGCACGGTGATAATGGGTGAGCCAACTTGCGATCGACAATCACCCAGTTGGTAAACTAAAAATCCCGTTTCTGGGATTTGAGGAGGGCACTCGTCGAATTTCATTATGGCCTGTTTCGGTCGTTTGGGATCGGCGGCAAGGGCGACCAGTCTCGTACTATGCGTTTGGGTGTGGTGGTGCAAAGTTGTGGACGCCGTCAGGAGCTCAGCTCCCAAGAGTTGGAGCGGAGCCATGGGCGGTGGGAGTAACACGCCAGCGCCAACCCCGACCCCTACTCCGACGCCGACTCCTCCATAACCACCCCAAACGACGGCTTGTTGATATTGTTCTGTAACGTTCAAATCGGCAATTTCAGTGAGAGTGTTTCAGGTATAAAATTAGCACTACATTTGCATTATTAGCGTGTACCTGCGGCAGGCATTAGTATGAGAGCTCCCGTCGAGGGATCTCGTACAAGTTGCACTCCCGCGGGAGCGGTGCCAAGTCCCGTCAACGCCCCCATAGTGCCCATCGTCCCCATTCCTCCCACTCCACCGACGCCCATCATGGAGTCAACGGTCATTTGAGCTGCAAATTTCATTTCATTTAATACTAAAATCAGTTCTAAACTAAAACCTACATACATAGATATATACATATACACATTTGAAAGTGGCGGAAGTCCAATTTTCACTTCCAAAAACACTATTTCAGTTTCAGACTTAATTCACAATTTGTTATCGCTTATTTTTATTCGATATGTCCAGAATCTCGGAACAGCAGAATAAACCTATTACAGGCCAACACTATTTTTAAATTTTGTAAAACACAAAACATTATATTTAATGTTTTGCGAGATATGGTCTCGAAATGAAGAAAAGTGGACTGACGCCAATTTCAAATGTAACATACAATATACATAGATATATCATTTACTAGTTTCATAAAATGGATAAAAAAAATGAAGTTTATAACTACATTTAATAAATGAAACGGTCTACATACATTAAAGACTGAGACGTTGCAATGTGGAATACGAAACGCGCAATACGATAAAATCGCAGACTGATAGTGGAAAGATGAAATTGCTGCACCGGATTGAATTTCAATGCGGAATGTAAATGTTGAGAATCGTACTTGTACCAATCGACCCAGAGTTTTCCGAACTGTAAACCTTACACATATCAAGTAATTACGTACTTACCTACTTACTTAACGATAAAACTGTTTTATAACGCTACAACAATTATAGAAATAGCAGATCAGCGAGTTAAATGAAATGCGCAGAAATTAAAAAAGAAAAATAATGATAAAATACATCGCTTTTCAGTTATTTTTAAATCGTTTCAAGTAAAAGATTATGGTCCACTGGGTGCTTGAATTTTTCCGTAAGCGTACCTACAGGCTGTTTCCGGACACGAACTTTGCGGAAAGAAAAGAAAGAAGAAAGGAAATTTCGGACGCGATCTTTCCGTACATGATTTTTGCGGACACTGATAATTCAGTTAATAACTGATTACCTCGTAAGTTGAACAATTCAAACACTTGCGTTATTTTTAATTTCGATATACCTAATATTAAAAATATTTTTTGTCCGAAATAATCACAAAAATCATGCACTGAAAAAACTGTCTGCAAAGTTCGTGTCCGGAAATATCCCGTACGGAATATTCTCTGAACCAATTCAGTGGTTTTTCATCTACGGTTGAGATGTACTTTGTCCATTAATCGAGTACAAAAGTGTACGTACATAATTTTTTTATATCTATCTATATACACATACATAGTACACGCTCTCAACGGAATTATTCAAAATGTTAACTATTTTTCACCATCATCGAATCATAAAAATCGATTGAAATTTCCAACGTTGACCAAACCGCGCAAAATGTCGAAAGTTTCAAAACAATCGGGAAACCGTAGGAATTTCAGCTCAATCGTTTGCGAAGTGAAGCATAGAAAAGCCTAGTAAAATATATTTCATCAATAGCAACAGATTTATATTGAATCCGTTGAACCGTCCGAAATTATATGCGAATCATATAATTTCGAACGGTTGGGCAGCGTACGGAAATATTCCGAATTCCGGTAAAAGTGGTTAATTATTTATAGTTTTGGATCATTGTGGCATTACAGGAAGAACCTAATGCGCCACAATGGCCTACATTTGATATAGAAGAAAAATAAAGATAAAAAATAAGTAAAATTCATACGCAAAATGTAGAAAATATGTGGATGCGTGTGAAAAGAAAGATGAAGCGTCGTTTTGATTCACATTTAGATGAATTTGTATTGAACCATTTGATATATTCCATTTGCAATATGTGGAATATTTCCTTACGCTGCCCAACCGTCCGAAATTACATGCGAACCAAGCAGTATATATGTCGGAGTATTTCATCAGGTAAAAGTCGAGTTAATTCAGGGCACGGCAATACTAGAGTACTCGCAAAGAGCAACCAATCGCAGGAAGGAGCGGGTCGACCGAGTCTAGAGGGTCCGCCCTGTCAAGAATTCCGACTTTTACCCGTTATTTTACATAACATCGCAATCATTTTCATTTAAAAATGGAAAAAAAAATCCAACAGCCAAATACACTAAAGCGTGGAGTTCATCGCACGAAGACAGTGCAAGAATGTGCAACGCGCTCTTGCGAAAATCACACCAGAAATTAAATCCAAAGACAACAGCAACAAAAAAAAACACTGTCTGATCAGGCCATACATAATAGCTTTGCATGAGTTTTCGTTTCCCAAGATCTTTTCGGGTCACGAATGAGCAGCAGCATCCACACGTCGCACTTCCAGCGCACGTTGCTGAACGGCCGAAGTGAAAGCGATCGCGATAAATCCGAGCCAAGTAAGTAGCCACAACTGCACAAATCCGAATAACTAACTCGCTTGAAATAAACCGCGAGATATAGCCAGAACTAATGGGCGCGCATAAAAAATGCACACACACAAAACAAAAAAGAGAAGTGGCGGCCGCACTAAAAAAACAGTTAATTTATTCGGCACTCTGACGGCGCGACGTAGTCATGTGACGAGGTGTGGCGAAGCCCCGCCTCCCCGGCACGCCATTGGTCCATCCGAGAGGAGGGGGCGTTCCATGCAAGTCCCGCCTCCAGTGCAAGCTACTAGCCCGCTTAGGAATTTGATAAACAATGGTCGTCCGAGTCTTTGTTGGTAAATATCGCATTCGAGGTGCAACGCAACAATTGCGCTCGCACTCGGATCGTAATGCGATAATTCGCCCAGATAGTCGGATCGCCACGGTGACTCTGTCGGATTGCCACGCTGGGTAAATTAGAAAAAACGCATCCATGTGTACTTATCTAATTTAGAAGCGATTAGGTGAACAATGGGTCCCCCCTAATAAAATCAAAATCCATCACATGACACACACACACACACTTGGGACGATTGCGTGTGTGTCTTATCTATCTGACGGCGAGTAGTTTCAATTTCGTATTATTATTGCTGTCGCGTTGTTATTTTTGATTTGTAGACGGACGAGTAACGTCGACAGTCTGCACATATGGGTCATAATTATCTCGAGTGACAGACGGTCAAATTCGGCGGAGTTATGTCTAACGCGTGAGATTTTTTCATACATATGTATGTGATAGAAGGTGTTGCACTAATAGAAATAGATAAAAATCAAGGGCGTCATTTCAGCTTTTCCCAGGGGGGGGGGGGCAAAATTTTTGAGCAGTTAGGAATGACTTTCTAAGTGGGGGGGTATTATATAAAAATAATTGTATTCAAAAACAACCATAAAAGGACACCTAATAAAAGGGGAGGTGACATTTTAGGTCAACTTAAAAATTTGAAAAAAGTTTACGTCGTATCGATAAGAATTTCAGTAATCGATACTAAGTTTCAGTTCGATAGGACTAACGGTGTTCAAAAAATCCCCAAAATACACAGACACATTTTTTCTAGATCATGAAAACGTGATCAGTGATCGATTCTGAGTTCGAATCAGTCAAAATCTCGAGTTCGAATTTTCTATTGTTACTACGTACGTAGATAAGGTAAAAATGGCAAAGTTTGAAAACGATTGAATAAGAACCCAAACTTCGTCACGTGACAAAATTGATTTTGAACTAAGACGAGGTTAGTAATTAGTAATAAAAATAGGATTTTTTTCTCGCTCAGTGTTGTCAGACAGTTTTATTTGATGTTGGCCTTACGTTCATCTATTGTTACACTAATACGAAGATAAAGTAATGTGTATATGAGTGTATGTATATGAATTTTAACTATTTCTTTTAATCATTTTTTCAATAATAGAAAGGCAACAATTTAAAAATTTGACAATTTAACAATTTGTTGCGTATTTCCCAATGTATGCTCCCAAATATATTTTCTTTTTCTGGGAAAAATGGACGTGTATAATTCTTTAGTGTACGGTGGTTGTTGATGTTGGGTGTGCTGTGTGTAAAAAATTGATTTCATGAAAGCCTAATTGAAAAATTCATTTCTAAAGAGCGAAGAATCGATGTTTTAAGAAATATCAATTTTTTTATTTTTCATATACAGCACACCCAAAATCAATAACACCGTACACCACTGGTATGTTTATACCTGACAGTGTTTTAAAGAATTTCAATATTCTATTTTTGTTGGTTTAATAATTTAATTCAAATTCATAATAATAGATACATTAAACAACGTGGATAATACTGTTCAATTCTAGGGGGGCGGCTGCCTCCCTTCAAATGAAGCCCCTGACAAAAATGGAAGAGTAAGTAGATGAGTGCTCACATATCATAGTAAACATGGGCATCAATTTTCGCATTTAAGTCATACGTAGTTTTCTTCTCGGAAACTGACATGGTATTAAATTGGACTGACCTCGAGTCGTGAATATATATTAATAGCATTAATTACAATGAAAGCAAATATATTTAAAAATTAGTTAATAAACCACCGATAGATATCTATATCCAATGGCTGATTACGTGCGGTTAACCGCAATTCTTGTGAAATGGTATTGTCATTTGTGTATTTTTCGAGATATCAAGTGGTGGATTTAAACATATGTATAAAATGATGAATCGATTGAAAACAAACATTCAACACAACACACATTTTAATAACACGTGCGCAACTAAAGTGCACAGTGGAAAATAAAATTGGACAATGAACCATGTCTTCTACAGTTTCAATTACTATAAATAAGTAAATACATTCATGATTTTTCAACCTTTATATACCAGAGGTCATCTAGTCACTGTTATTATTAACTCAAACGAATAGAAAACTGTGATCGTTGATGAGAAAATGAGGGCAAATCTGCCATTTTGTTTATTTTACATTCTTTTTCATTAAAAGGTAATCGGCAACTTATCACAATAAAAGTATGAAAATGCTACATCAGACCTCTAATTGGCTCAAACTATCTGATTTACACCATATTCATCGTAAATTAACACACTTTCAATTAGGCACTCAATTTACTTTTTTTTTATTCAGAATGACAACTCAAGTAAAAAATCTACACACCACCGTATCAGAACAATATCCCATATTCGTATTTAGTTTTCTACGTCACATTTTTGTCAAAAGCGATGTTTACGTGTTTTTCATATTCCTACCATTTACCAGCAGTAAAATGAGTTAAGAAACAAGTAAGATAGATATTCACCTACATATATGAATAAAAATGAGTAGTATATACATATTGTAAAAATAGTATATACATATTATAAAAATAGTATATATATACATATTGTGTGATACTTACGAGGGTACTGCCAGAGGGCGGGGGGCCAGTGCGGCAGGTGGGCGGAGCGCTCGTCAGGGCCCGCAGACGCCCCCGCGCCACAACCTGCGAACACAACCAACAATGATTAGTTAAGTCACCCAAAAACAACAGAAAATCATGCCAATGCATCGCATCATCGTCGTGTTGAAAAAACTCTTCTCGTCAACGGTCTGTTTTTTAACGACACGTATCCAAGTGAATGGATATTTTAACTAACAAGTCAACCAAAATCCTCACAGAAAAATTGTCAAGTATAGATAAGCATAGAACAAACTGCAATCAGTAGGAAAGTGACTACTCGTTTTTAATATTTATATATTATACTTGTGGTCAAATATCGAACCTAGCATGGCGATAGAGCATCTCTTATCTAAAATTGGTGAAAATAATTCAAAAGTGCAACCGGTAAGCTTGTCTAGGAGATTCGGAGCCTGCCTAGTACTAAAATATAGAAAGTTTATCGTGTAGGTACATATGTACAAAACAGAGCATCGTCAATCAGAATATGTATGTAAAAATGTACAAATGTGCACATACTCATCATACTTATCGTATTCCAATTACAAATACGATATCGAAATGATTGAAATTCATAAGTGATGTGTAAGGCAGTAGTCAAGTACCAATCTACATATGCCCTTATCGGTCCAGAAACATGAAACATGTCGAAAATGAGTAAATATGTATGTATATGTGTATGTAGGTAATTGTATACTTTTTGTCATTTTTAAAATAAAGTTGAGGTATGCACCCATGAGATTTTTTTAGGTTTAATTAACGACGGTTTTGTATTATTGTATTACTTTATTAACATTAAACCAACAATAAATTCAATCAAAACTAAGTATCGAGTAGTTAAATTCTCTATCATCTATCAGTTTTAAGAGAAATATTAATCCCACGCAGGCAAAAAGTAAAATTTCCTTATCAGGATTCAAACGATGTACCTACATATGTACATATAATACGTACAACAAATTTTACACCATATTCTTGAAATTGCTCGTTTCATGGAAATATAAAAAATGCAAAAAGTACAAAGTTTTTGCAAGGTTGTTGCTTTTTTTCATGAAATTGTTAAAAATATCTGCTGATTTCATGAAATACGCAAAATAGTTACAGCATATTTCATAAAATTGACAATGATTATTTAAAATCAATATCAAAAATTGAAATGCATAAGAATAATTCGTTTATTAATAGATTGTCTTACGATTAAGATGGATTTGCTTAATATTTACACATGTAAAAGTCAAACTTAGATAAATTCAATGAGCATTAAGGATGATACAAAATAACCACCTAATTGTAATATAAGATATAAGTATTTTACCCATTCTTACCCCCAGAGGGGGGGGGGGGAGGTAACGAAGCGATTTTTTAAAATTAAATTTTATAATAGATTTTATTAACCATCTCTCATCGGAAAACATTTTGATTGAAAAAATATTGCCCAAACGAAAACTTTCAATTGGTTACGATTAAATCTGACTAAAATGACGAGTGTATAGCATAGCATCGCAAGCTTCGCCACTATCTGAGTTGCACTCCTATATTTAATTTTAATGTTATTGCAATATGATCAAATGGCGGAAAGTAAAGAAAATGACAAAATAAACGAGACAAATGTAATTGTGATGGAATGTTTTCTAATAATTTACATAAGATTATTTAATAAATAAATGTGAGCTTGGTTAAGGAAAATGTATATTTAGATACATTTCCGAGAAAGACTATCAGGGAACTCGTTGTTGTCATCTTGACGAACAAAGAAACGAAACGAAACATCACACGCGGAGTCAGGCGCCAACACACTGACAGCTTCGTCCCTCTCTTTTGCACCAGTTTACTCGCCCGTCGTCTTTCTCTTTCTAACGTACTGCGTGGCGGCGGTGAATAAATAGCCTATCGTTGTCTCTATCTATCGCCAAGACGGCTGCGTGTGAAACTATACCCGTTCCCTTCTAACGTGATGCATTATAGGGCCAAGCCAGGGGTCCATCAGTGAACGTCAAACTTAAAGAAAGATTGAACCTTTTACATTTTAATAATAATAATATGGATCGAATACTTTAATCAGGTAGTATTCGACTTAATGATTGACACGTGTATGCAGACATGTTTCTGTAAATAAAAAATGACTCAATATTATAGGTGTAATATTAACTTGAGATATCACACCGCCTAAAAACGTCTAAAATGATCATCTCGGTGCAAAAATGGGTCCGAGAACGTGATAACTAGAGAGCGGATAGAGAGCGTGCTTTTTCCAGGAATCGGGGCGGTTTGGCTCTATTTACAAACCTAGAGTGCAAAAGAAAAAAGGTTCTGCGAACCTTTAACAATGCATTTACAACAATTGAACAATGAACGGCGCGCTCTGGGTCCACTCTTTAGTGATAACATATAGCGTTCAGTCGTTGTTGCCCAAAATGCAACTGCACTCTGCAAGTTTGGTTAGGAATTATTAGTGAAACGGTATCTCATTTAATTGCAATTTTCCGCCGAGCGATTATAAATTTAAATGTAGAACTTCCTGTTAAGTTAATAAACTATCACCGTGATTTGGGACTAAGGTTAAAAGCGCACCAAATCGCCAATAATCGCACCGCGTAAAATAGAACTGATCGCGTTTGTTTTTCCACAACCGACCAAATGAGAAAATCTCGACCGCATGTGTCTGTCCTCGCGCTAAATACCATTACAATTATACGCGTGACAGCTCATATAAAAATGAAAATTCAAAGGTTATTTTTAAAGATTCTAGCATTCGTCGAAATACAACTCTCGGTTGTTGTATCAGGATATAAGCATACCAATGTACTTTGAAAACACATACATTTTTTGCAGGGTTGTAGAATTGGAACCGGGATCGTCGAAACGACTAACGATTCCTCTTTTTTACTTTTTCTACATATAATAAGTTTTATACTTACGTAATAACAATAGATGAAAAAACACATAAAAACCATGGCAATGGTCATGGTATTGGTTTTATTAGAAGATAATGTTATACCATTAGTGTTAATATATGATATCGGGCATATGGGCACCGTGGGTGGTTTGTATAAAGCGCAATCTGAAGTCTAATTGTCGTACTTTTTCGAGCAGCTGTATATCGGCAATAACGCAGCAAAGGCTTCCAAGTCATCCATCGTCTCTGGTTTATTGGCGTTCAATCACGCGATCTTGGAGTAAAACTCACGACCGTAAAATGGACGTAGCGTAGCGAAAAGGTAAGTTTCGCGAACTGAACCACGATTTTTTGAAAAAAATTGCAAGCGTTGTTCTAGCGCAAGTCTATTCATGGTGAAATGGCAAACCAAACTGAGCGCAAATCAGCTTTTCAACTGTCAACTGTCAAATTGGCAACGCCGATCGGCGTTTTGCCAACAAGTCCATGAGCCTGAAATACACTGATGGGCGTTGTTTTTTGAGTATGTAAAAAATAAACAAAAATACTACCCGCTAAGCCTTTCCAGGTAGCATTGAAAAAAATGGGTCATTGAACATGGGTCGTGAAATCCGTGTCAATGTTTATAAAGACTGTTTTACACCGGAATTTCTGAATTTATAACCATAGCAGAATTTCTCGATGGAAATCCCTAACTGCCGTGTATTTTAGGTTATGGCTTGGCATTTAGACTGTGAGCATTACAATTGAACAACAATGAAGAAGATGGAACTAGTTTTGGAAAAATACATTCATTAATAAACTTCTTTTGTTTATTTTATATTGCTGCAAGATATATTAGAGCAGGGGTTCCCAACCTTTTTGTACCCTAGAGCGCATTCTAAAATATCGGTAGGGCGGCGAGTACCACCTATTGTTTCTAAGGATATTTAACAAACAATCATAAAGATGCTCATCGGTGATTCGAGATCTATATCTTGATTTTATTAAATTCTGTCGCGGTCGAATAGTAGCAGGCGCATACAAATCGGTCCGCGGGCGCCATGGCTCCCGCGGGCACGGGGTTGGGAACCCCGGTATTAGAGTCTAAACACACCTTGACAAAACTCGAAATCCTCGGCGGTAGTTATCTAGAGTAGTAGTCTAGGGTTTGTTTGGATTATCTACAATTTGTATACCTGCATTCTAATGGATTTCTAAATAGTTCTAGTTGGAAATTTTCAGCGTGGCGGGCTTTCAACAGAAAAGACGCCAGAATTCAAACGGTTAATACATAATATACTCTGCAAGTTTTTCTGCTTCTCTGATACAACGCTCGAGGAGTCAATCGCAACGAACCAGTACATAGCATACGTATCCGAATGAACGACGACAGCACGGTTTCCAATTGCGCTTAAAAGATGAACACCTGAATAAATTCCCAAATGTTGAGAGTCGCCGCGGTTGTAAAATGTAAATATAGCGCTTGCGACTGTGTGCGTTTGCACCGGCAAACGTTGAGTGTGTATGCGAGAGAGTAGTCTGAGTCGAGATCGCACCTCCTGCTGCTCCGTGTCGCCCTGGTAGACGCGACCGTAGAGGAAATGAATAGAGTCGGAGGTGAGCGAGCGGTAGAGCGGTGGAGCGGCAGATTCATTTCCACGGGCAGATTTCCTCAGGCGCGCGCCGGGGGCGGCCGGAGGCGGTCGGAGGCTTTCGGGCCCGACAACTCCACTCCACTCCACTCCACTCTGCGCGACCGGTAACGACGCATCGAGGCGAAGCGAACCGAAGCGAACCGAAGCGAACCGAACCGAACCGAACCTTACAACTCCATCCCACATATCACTCCATCATCGGCCGAACCGATGCGATGCGATCCGATCCGATCCGATCCGATCCTACGGCCCCGTGAGGTCTGACGTGCGGCAATGCGCGCGCCCACCCACACACCTTTACGAATGCTCAATGCAGATTTCACACACACTCCGCGTTTAGATGCTCTCGTACTCGTTGCTCACATGTGCTCACCTTCAGCCGTTCACAATCCATCTTGCTCACAATGGGCCGCGTAATGAGCTGACAAACAGCAGTGTCCCGCCGCAAACCCGCATCCAGAGTGTTTGCAAGCGTTCGCGTGTACGTACGAATCACACCAACAGCTCCGTAAGTACTCTCCGAGCTGAATACTTAATTCAGAGCGAAAGTGAGACCATTTCGATATAAATACGTTTGTATACCATTTAGAAATAAACGAAGACCGTGTGAAACGTAAAGGAGGTTTGTAAAAAGCGATTCGTATTGGAAGCGACTACTCACAGTATACGCAAAATATATACAAGAATCGGGGAGGTCTTCATAACTCATAATTAAAGGGCGGATAGGAAGCGTGCTTTTTCCAGGAATCAGGGGATTTTGGGTCTATTTACAAAGCTAGAGTGCAAAAAAAAGGTTCTTCATAAAATTGAACAAAACACATCAACAATGAGCAAACAAAAACAGGTTAACAATAGAAATTGACAAAAGGAACCCATTTATTTCGAGCTGGCGCATCACAGCGCCGGAGTCTACTCATAACTAGTCACCGGACCCAGAAGGTGCCGCGTATTGTTCAAAGGTTGTAAATGAATTGTTAAAGGTTTGCCGAACCTTTTTTACAAAGGATTTACAACAATGGAACAATGGATAGCACTGTGACTATCCTATCTCTACTCGTATGATTACAAGTAATACAATCAAAATGATCACACTGGATACTATAGACAAAATTTATGAATCATATGATGAAATTCCCTTACACAGAGAGTATTGTGTTGAATCATGAAAAAAAATTGTTGATTTCAACAATGAAAGCTTTTATTGTGAGCGTTAATTACTCACTTCCTGACCATTTTGACAGGAGCTTTATACTGGCATTATTATACACAATAAATTATTCATCCCTGTCTACACAGAATTGTTCAAAGTTTATAAACTAAAAAAGTAGTATAAACCGAAGTAGAACACCGTACATTAAAAACGATCGAAATGTACACACCCAATATACTTTATCTATAAAAAAAAGTACATACAAAACACGAAATAAAAAAAAACTGCTGCGTAAATTTCAAACTGGTTCCCAACAGAAAGATCGAATGACTGGATAACGAAGGAAGGCTTTATATTGCGTTTTTTTTAATACATACCTCCAATCTTTAGGAAATTGTATTATTATAGCCATTTTGCTTCGATAATAATAAAAATTGATTCGAATTCGTGACGTTAACCAGCGATGGCATTTTCATGAAATACACACGTACTTAGTTCTAAATAACGCAAGTGTATGTTTTATTAATTCCTATTTAAAAATTGAAATACGTTACGTGTACACCGGTCACAATAGATGCCACTGTTGAGCGTGTTCATTTATAATTCCGAAGACATTCCTGAGCTCCTGGTATACTTGTGCGATCAACGCAAGAAAATCAAACATTTTATATCGCGGGCTCGACAAATAAATAAAACCCAACTACTATATCAATCATTGAATTATTATAAATAAAAATCCGAGCCAATAAATTACTTATCATTCAAATATTTACGCGTTCGCGTCTACCGAGAAAAAAATATTAATTTTCATTATGCGATTGAGGAATGAATATGAATGGCGATAGCGCGGAGATAAATCATTTTTAATGAAAGATATTTACAAATACACGTTTAGTATAAATTTTAAATATTATCGAGTACATTTGCGGTGCGCGATTTCTATCAGGAGACTATGATCAGAGTGGAACAATCTTGTGATGGTGGAAATGTAAAAAAAAACGTAGCGATCAAACATCTGCGCACACTTCACAACCACACGCGCGTTTCTTTTTTACACATTGTAAGCATTCTGGATTTGGAAATAATGAGATTTTAGATATGTATATATTTAGTCGATTATAAAATAATAATTAAGCAATTATCAAGTAAATTGTTATCAAGTAAATAAGCCTAGATGAATATACGCACAACTGTACTTACGTGAAAGATAAGCAAATTCAATTGGAACGATATCATTTGATTGGTTAAGTGAAAAATGAACGACTAAATTCATCTTGCGACTTTGCGACCATATTGATAAAACACATGGGAGTTAATGATTAGAAATTGTAACCAGATGGAGACAAACACCGGTAAGCTACGATGTCACATACGAGTACATATGCATGCATGTATGTACATATACAGGAAAATATTAAAAGCAACATTTACATATGATAAGGGCCCATTCTATGAAACAATGTAATAAATAATTTAAAAAGGCGTTTATTATGACGGGTTGTTTTATTCGTGTTAATTTTTCTCATCAAATATTAGAAAGTGTGAGTGTATTTTATTTTTACATAGATATATGCCAGGAAGGCCTTACAGGTAAACCCCAATGCGCCTTCTTAGACAATTAATTACAAACATTGCAGCATTTTTTTTATTTTGGCAAATTGACAAACTGTGATAAGAAACGATCCACTTGAAGTCACAAATATCCAAGTTTTACCAGTAGCATTAAATATTAGCACGGGATCGAACCACCGAGCCAAACTGCTAGCTATTGATCACATTATGCGTTTATTCGATGAATTCATGTATTTGTTCAATTATCGCAATTACAAAGTCACGAAAGTGATGAATTATAAGTATACAAAGCGACACGGCTATATGTAATTTTATAACTGAAAATGAAAATAAAGATTAAGTAAAAAAAGGAGGTATGTAAAAAATGTCATGCACACAGATCATGATAAATCCAATACGCAATGCAACATGTATTTCATTATGTTTTTGCGTCAGCTGTTTTCGCGGTCATGGGTCACAATCAAATCCCAAGAGTATAAAACGTTTTATCTCTCTCTCTCTCTTTTCAATTTTACATCGTGGTTATCAATCGCTAATCATTCATTCATTGCGGTGTTCGTTTTCGTGTATTGAAAACAACAAACACGTTCATTGTACCTACTTCACAACTTCCTTTATATAACCTAGGTAAACGTGTGAATCAAAATTGCGAAAGCCAGTGAGACATCGAGAGTGTTGAACGGAAATGAATTCCCCAGCTAAGCGTACAAATATACATATACATAGTTGGGGTTATATGTATGTATGCACATGATGAGGTCGAGAGGGAAACGGGAATCTTAGCAAGGCGCATTTCTTTGACGGGGCTGGAGGGCTCGCGAAACAGCGAACCAACCCACTCGAGTCGCTTTGCCTTCAAAAGTTGCAGTTCACGGCAAGTCAACTTTTCCATTCCCTCTGTACGGGCTTGACGTCGCTCCTTCTCGCTCTGGCAGAGAGTGGGTGGTGGGAGATGCCCACGTGCTGTTTTCCTTTTTCTGGGCAACTTTTTCGAACACAATCTCGCTTTGACTTATGAGTTTTGATTACCGTAACGAAAATGGATTTTTATTGTGACGCCGTAGAAACGGACGAATTACACCCAATTAATAAGGCAAATTTGATTTAAAATCAAACGCATGGGATTCAGATCTTTTACGAATGATATTAAAATCTTAATAAATACATATTTAGATGCACAATTATAAAAAAAAAAAAAAAAAATGAAAAACATTTTATGTATAGTTCTATTTTAAAAAAACGGCAAAGTTTTAAAACGGTTGAATAAGAACCCAAACTTCGTCACATGACAAAATTGATGTTGAACTAAAAGTGGTTAGAAATTAGTAATAAAAATAGGATTTTTTTCTCGCTCAGTGTTGTCAAACAGCTTTATTTGATGTTGGCTTTATATACATATACATGCATAAAGTAATTTACTCGTTATTATTTTCTATTACATATATGTAATATTAACATTATGACCCAATAACCAGATTAATTACATGAGTGGTAAGTAATTAATCCATAAATAACGAATGGACATACATATACATAAATAGCTTATTTAGCACAAATGTACATATGTATGTATATACACATTACACATACAGTTCCAGCGGGAGAGTCGAACAAACGGAAGTCAACCCGATCTCGTTTGAATTTGTCAAAAGCTATGTGCATAATTTACACAAGATCAAAGCTAGATATGTACTCGTACATATGTTGTATGCACGTTCTTGGTCATTATGGGCAAGAGCACACGATACAGTGTTAGTTCAGTGACGTCATAGCATGTGCAACCGGTTCGAGTGACGCAAGAGAGTACTCGCATCCCTGCCGCGGTGGGTGCAGTTTACGATTCGGGGTCGGTTCGTGTGACCCGGAAAACCTTCAAGTTCTTTTTGTAAACTGTCTGCCGCCCCCTCCTCTCAGTCCTAGTTTACCCGTCATTCCACTCTTTCTCCCTTAATCCCTTCCTCTCTGCCCTCCCGCCTCCCAACCGGTAAGTGCCGCGTTCCTAGCAACAGTATTTTTCGGGATTCTCCTGTCTAGCCCGCGGGCTCAATGCGTCACACACAACACAATCAACTGCTATTACAGTGTTTTCACAACTTTGCCTGGGTCTCTAATTAGCGAATTTAACACGGAACATTTTAAAACACTCCAATGTATTATGCATGTATGATTCAAACACCGGTTGGTTCTAAATGGATAAATCTTCATAGAAGTAGGATTGAAGTGTTCGCCATTAGAATACTGACTGAGCCTAATATTGAAATCGAGTCATTTATTTTATCAATTTATTTAATATTAGCCTGTGGTTAATGTGGTATTAAAAAAAAGAATGTTTATTTTTCCTAATTTAACTTATATACCTACATATATTCAAAAATATATTCTAATAAAATATAATATTTATCTATGAAAATCATTGCTTTATTGCACGCGCTTAAGAGGGCTGGATACCCGAACCCTTAATTTTGTTGCCGTTCGTTTCTTCGATATACATATATATTGAGAGAATGCGACAATATATACGAGTACATATCAATATATACATTGAGTGAATGCAACACTTGCGCCTCGACCAGATAATACCTATTTTAAATCGACAAAATTGAGGTTTCGTATTCTCCAGTTTTCTCCTCCGAAACTGGACCAATTTAAAAAAAAAAATTCATCATCGGTATGAGAGAGATATGTTCTGTTTGTGTCTTTGTGTATTTTTCAACATCAACCGTTAAATTAGCACGCTGGACTATTTTCGTGGGTGTAAAAACGAGGCAATTTTATAGATTTTTGGTGGCTCCTAACTCCTATAAAAAATAACTAATCAAAAAAATAAAAAGATAAAAACATGCCTATGGTGGACATCCATACCATATTAAAAATAATTTCTCTAGTGCCATAATTGAGGAAGGGAGAAGGGTAATACGTTTGTATGGACAAGGCGCTGGTGTCCAGCCCTCTAAAGCTCGGGCAATAAAAATTTGGCCTAAAATCACACGAGCCAACAGTGAATGGTTTTTTAATAAAACACTTCTTTTTAGATATTGTATTGTATATAATTTATTTTATTGTATATAATCTAATGAAAATTTAAGCAACAAGGAATAATCCGTATTTGGGGAAGTTTGAGAATGCGTGTGGTAACACTACTGCATGGTCCAGATAAGGGTAGGGAACGTCTGTAGCAGAGGGGAGGAAAATGACAGGGCCGATACGGGGCCCCCTCCAGAAGACACGACTAATGTGATTGTGCCGTCATTACACGGACCCTTTCGGTGTCCTCAGTACTAGTGTGAAGCGCACCCGGAATCACCTAAAACTGCCCCTGCACATCTTCACAAGATCATTTGTCGTAACTGAGAAATATTCATAGCGTTTATGCAAATTGTAACTACTCAAATGTACATACGAATATGGAAAGTTCACGTATGTACGTATTAACCTGAAGAGAAACTATGTATGTACTACATGATCTCGCTCAATTACGATTCTACATAATCAATGCGAACGGAACGTAACAAATCAACACCTGAATATGACCCATATGTGGTTATACATTTCAAACGAATAAAATATTCCCGCAATAGAGTTACATAAATATACTGACCTATACCACGGGGATCGATGATGATGGTTTACCGAGAAGGGCGAGTCTTCTGACAACCCTCGTATGTATGTATGTACATATATAAGCTCTCATTACATAAAATAACGATAGGACGCACATTCGTATGAATTTAAATGACACTGTGATATTAGTATCTTTGTAGAGTTGCACAGAATAATTAAAACTTAATATCACACCAACTATGTATGCAGACACCGGTTTTTACCATTACGAAGGCTTTTTATAAAAATTCAAAGATGAATAAAAAAATTTCAATAATGCATCCAAAGTTTCATGGCAAAAACAATAGTAGGTATGGGTCTTTTTGCGTGAAATATCCAGAGAGTTTGCCAAATTTAAAATGGTTTTAGAAACAAATGGCAAATTAACAAGCGGCCTTCAGATAATTTATGTCACATAAATTACCTTAAAAGGAAAACCCTGAATTATTCCATTATCTACAAACTTAAAATTGGATACAAATTTAAAAAATATGGACATACAATATATGTGCATCAAGCCATCGATATGTATGTATGTATATTTCAGTGTCGTATAAATGAAAATTACATGTAAAATCAACAATGTACATATGTATTTATATGTAGTGTTTGAATTTATGTGCAATATGACTACTTATCAATTCATATTTTACGCATATTAAAGGTGTGGGTATTATATCCTTCAACATATTTGTTATTTATTTAGAACTAATAATAACCATTACGAGCCCAGCCCGAAATAGACTAAGCTATACTACTGTCGTTAGAAATACAAAAGTATCGTCTGACTGTCGGATTTACTCGCATAAGACACACACATACATACATACATCTGTGTGAACACACATACACATGTATGTATCTTAAACAAAATAAAAATGAAAATATTATGATGTAATAAAAAAAACGACAAACTACGTTTAAAGGTTAGGGTTATATGTATAATAACTATAAAATTAAAATGAACAGTTTAATTTGTAGGCAATGGACGGTATGGGTTATCACAAAAATTTGTAAATTTGATAGGACGCACAAGGAATTTTAATGCATTTGCTTCCGTAGTATTCTGTAGGTAATCTGTTCTAAAGCAGACAATATTTTTTTGTTGAAAAAAACCGAGTCGAATACCAAATGAAGGTGCGTACGGAATCGTGGGTGAAATTTTCTATTGGAAATAAAAATAAAAATAGGACTCACCCAAATCTTGGAAGCGAGGAATCATCTCTTTGCTGGGCATTGTCGAAATATGCGGCAACGCAGTAGTTAGCAAACCTCCTCCATTGCCAGCAGTTCCGAGCTCGTGAGGCAGCCTTTGTCTCGCCACGGCGATACCCACGGGAATTGAACCTGGAACGGGAATATGTCATGTCAAAATGTGGGCAGTTAATCTCCAATTATATAGAGCTTGTGTGTAGCGTTAGCAAATAAGGTCACCGTGTATGTGTGTGTCGCTATGATCGAGATATACTCTAATTGCAGTTGCACACATGTATGTAATAACCGATCAGCGCCGGTCTCGGGGTGTGTGTACGTACCTACGGAAAAATCTTCACATTCCTGAGAAATTCTTTCGATGCTGATATGTGTAATTGGCAGAATCGTACAACATCAATTTCTATTGATTATGTTAGCGTTTGAAAAATGCATCGGAAGGGAAGGCTTCGAATTAGGTGAAAATCGGGCGATAATCGCGCCGACGAATTGTTGATGAGCGGCCATACAGAATGCTTGGTATTCAAAAGTTCGAACGTAACATAACCGGGCGCATTCCCCTTGTGAATACATAATCGAGCCGGTTTTCGGCCGGAGCTGTGCTGTCATCAAAGCACTGGACAGGGGCCGAGAGAGGGCTGGACAGGTGCGCCAGTTAGCGAAACAAGACCAATATCCGGTGGCGTCTGTGAACACCTGAATATAGTAACCCCATTGAAAGTTTCATGGGATTGGTATCGGTGGCGAATTTCGCATTATCAAGAAACTCGGGAGTACTTAGCCCCTTGGCGATGAATACGGATGAGAACTAAAACCAACATCATTTCGATGTTACTGCGAAGATAAAAAAGCTATTTGCAAAAAGTAATAAAAACCTTACAAAAAAATAGCTACCTTTCAAATAACGTGTTTCAAAACTCAAAAATAAGTTCACACTCAATCCACCGATCAGTCAGTATATAGTATTCAGAATGACGTGTGTGAAATGACGAATTACATATTGAATAACGCAGATAGTGTCGCATTCGAAAATGAAAAGAAGAAAACCGACGAAACTTCTAAGTTTTATATGTATGTAGGTATATACATACATACATGTACATCCTAAAGAAACAAAGTTTACAGGAAATTTGTACAATATACATATGTAAATTTAAAATACAATGCAAGCTAACATAACGACGATATATGTACAAACGTTCAGAAGAATCACATTATATTATGTACAAGTATAATATTTAAGTAGTGCATGGGTAATATGATGAACGTAAATGAAAAGTGAAAAAGATTATCAAAAAACTCAATTCCCCTATTTTGAAAGAATTACAAACTTATTCATACACAGAGTTTAAGTATCGCATGTTCCATGTAAATTTAACCATTCGTCATACGTCGAGAAAGCCATCGTTCTATTTGCGAAAAATATATGAAATTTAAGAGAAGCAGATAAGACAGATACACGTTTTAACCATAAGATAACAAATGAAAATATGAACCATTCGATTTCAAGATTAAATTTAATGATTTCATATCAACATAGGAATCGATTTTGATTCATTTGCAATATATGTATGTATAGCCGACATATAAAAGATATGTACTTCTTCAACTGCATTAATAAATCACAACGCTTGAAGATATCACGTAGAGTATATTAAAATAAAATTATAATACGTCAAGCTAACAGAGTGAGCACAAGAAGAATTTAACAAATAAAAACTTCAGTTGATCTGATTGAGCTAAAATCTGAAGCCTTTTATCAGTGGCGCAACTATTATAATATTGCGCGGGCTTTTGGGGTCAATAGTAAATAAATCCAAGAAAATCAATTCATAAAAAACTGAAAACTTGAATACAACTTATGTGAAAATTCTTGTAAAATTGTCATGGCTCAGAAAGGAAGCACTCATTATATTTCGTTTATATCCCGAAATTCGAAACGCAATGCAATACATACTAAATATGTATATGGTTTGACGCTTTATTAATTTGTAGAGAAAGGTTCTCGTTTCAGGTATATATGTAAATGTGTTTATAGAACAATTAGATTTTGAAATTATTCAAGTGATAAAAACAATGAATACAACGATTCAATTTAAAAACACATGGAAATACATATATATAATTGTATGGAAAGTGAATTATCTGAAATACTTATATACATATGTACGTTCTTTTCGTTATTTTCCACATTGCCAGCTACTGACTCATTAGTCAGGCCACACACCAAAGATACATGCAGCATGTACGCTGCAAATACTTCAGGATGCATGTATTAAACCCATATATTTGAATGGTAGCACGCACACCGGGCAAAACATTTGCTGCGCGGCGTATTATGAAAAATAAATGCTTCCTGAAGCAATTGCAGCGTGCATGCTGTATGCGCCCAAAGAACAACTTGGTTGAGGGCGACCAGACCAATGCATGCAGGTAGATGGGACATGCCACACCCGTCAACTTGCTTGTCGTACATATTTCCATACACTTTTTCGTGTCGCGCAACTTGTCGGCCGACAAAGTTGCCCGGTGCGGCCCGGCTCTTAGGTGTGCGGCCTGACTTAGTGTGTGGAAGGCACATTCAGAATTCCATCAGTCAATTCAAGCTCAATGAACTGACACAAAGTTAGCAATCGAACAATAAAGAAACGTACTAAATGTTTTTTCAAAATACTTGATTGCAGAATTTGGAACATTAAAAGCGAAGAAGATAAGATAAACATTTAAAATTTGTAAGTTCACTAATATCATAGGGAGGGCCCTTGGGTAACTTAAACACGCGGACCAAATTTTTCTAGTTACGCCACTGCCCTTTATACAAAATAAATATGCATGTAATCACCATTGGTATTCGAAGTGGACAGGCTGGCTACGGTGGAGTGGTGGACACCAGCCGAGGTTAGGAGGTCGGTCGAAGGTGATTTTCCCGTGGGTGAGCTCTGCTCTATCTTGACAACAGTGCCGACTGGAAGCATGTGTCCAGCCGAGAGTACGGTGGCAGAGGTAGCGGCCCCCATAGCGAGTCCGGAACCCGCCATGAGTGGTTGTCCGCAATTCACCTCACCCACCTGACATGTCGGGATGGTCTGCGGCTCCCGCTTCACGTGCACCTGGAGAGCAGCAAGGGGTGCACCCGCCGCCCACGATATCGGATTGGTCCTGCTGCAGCCGCCATTCGACATTGGGGCGCAGTCGTTCACGGCTCCATGCTGAGCCACCAGCTTCTTGGGCGATTCGGTCACGCAAGTCGACTTCTTCGTCTCCGTCTTTATCGTGACGACATCGTCCTGTCTGGGCTCAACGCAACAGGCGATTGCAGGCGCCGCGGCGCTATTGTACAGCTGTCTCGACGACGCTATAAATTTCGTCTCTTCCTTTTTGCCGTGGAAAGTATGGCCGGCCTGCGACGACAGCACGCTCTGCTCCGTCTGCTGCTGCTCGATGAGCACGCTGTTTGTGTGATGATGGTGGTGGTGCTGGTGATTGGAGTACGCGCTGGACAGGAACTCCAGCTGCAGAGGTGAATAAGGAGATCCGGGGGGTGGAGTGGGTGCGCCGAGCGCCCCTACTGCATAGCCACTTGTCGCTGCCGAGAACAGTGATTCAGATACTGTAACAAAACAAAATTACACGATTACAATCGAACACTATACGTATAGTGTGGCCGAAACTAATGCATGTCAGGAATTTAATTGAATTACGTCACTGATCGAGCGGCGGAATTGCAAACTTTCAGCAGTCTAAATATCATATGAAATATTTAAAGCTCTAGAAAATTTCAATACAAGAAACGGCGCTAGTTAAAAAAATATATATAAAAGCAAAATTTCTAAAATAGAAACAAATGAGTTGGAGAGACAGCGGACGGTGTATGACTGGAAATTATGTCGAAAGGAGACAAAAAAGTTATAGCATTAAATTATAGAGAAAATGCAATTTCCGATTGGTAGAAAATTATGAAAAAGTACAAAACACACTTTTATAATAACAAAGTTTGCTTAAAACAGTTTTGAATGTTATATATTGAGACAAAGTTTTGGATATTAGGGAAAGGTACATCATTTATTTATTTTGAAAAAATTCAGACGATTCAGATGTATATGTATATGTATTATTTATTTATCTCATTCGTCTGGTATGCACTAAGGTAAATGTTAGGATTTACAGACAAACCCTAGTATTTACCAAATTTCGGAGATTTACATAACATACATAAACCACATAAAATGAATGGCAAAATAATATATCGATGATTCATACTGCATACTGTCGAATTTCTCCTATTCATAATATTACTACTTCAGGAAATATTTCATCGCTTATTTGAATGAAGATTTAATGGACGTGCCTAAAAATTATATGTAGATGGACATATGTGCATATTGGTTTTTATTGCTGAAAAAATAATTGTATCTATTTGCATAAGTATATGAGAAGTAAATATGTATGTACATGTATATATAATATGTATGCAATTAAAATAAAAACGACTACTCATTTCTTTCAAAATTTGAAATTTTTGTAGAAATTATATATTTACATGTTTGATACTACATATAGCTCTCGTATATGTATGTATGTAGTATACACATAAGAGACAGATACAATAGAAGACCAATTAACAACACGACCGGTTCGGTTGTGTTACTATAAAATACCTGTTCTCCTTGAAAAACAAAGTGCGTGCCTGTTAGTGAGGCGATACGTAATAAATAATAAAAAATAAGCTTTTTTTATCGCGGCATCCCAAAGATACCTTCATGCCTCTCGCACAAGGGAGAGATATTTTTAATTTTCAAATCTGAATACACACAATCAACGAAGCGAACGGATCTATAAAAGACATTTCCAGGAAGAATTCAATCTGGGATTAGCACTCGGGGTAGGTGAATGCATATTGTACATCTACGTAAGAATATAATATACAAATGTTGGTATTAAGACAAGTAGGATAAAAGCGTTCGTGCCAAACATGTCCAATTTATTCAAAAATGTTGCGTGACCAACACGTTACTTTCCATGCATTTCATTTTACGACGGAAATTTGCCTATGGCGCCGGTTTGGCCCGTCACTGAAATAAAATTGAATACATATGTACATACGTATGTGTATATTTGCACGTACATAAAACAGAGCTATGCACTGAAGAATCTGTATATGACATACATACATAATAATCCAAGGTTTCCCAAGTTCCTCTTATCACATTATACAAAAATATTTTCTACTAGTACGATACAGAAATGACGGGGGAAAATGATTTATACAATATGTATGTACTAGGGTTTCTGACCCGGGTCGACCCGGGACAGACATTCCCGGAAATTCATGGAATTTTTGTTGTCCCGTGTCCCGGAAATTCTTACCTCGAATCCCGGGAATTGGATTTAAAAAAATCTTGAAAATATACAACATTTTCACGTCTGAAATAATAAATCAAATACACCAAGAATTGTAAAATAATCTCAAAAGGTTTGTTGTTTAGCACTAAGTACAGCGCATTCCCCGAACGTAGAAGTTTTATGAGCATAATGGCCAAAATCGATTCTTATAATTCTATTTTTGGAAAATCTCAATACCGAAGGACTTAGCCTTACCGATAAATTATTCCGAGAATTGAAAATTAAAATCGAAGAAAGAGGAAGCCTGAAACTTATTTTTTTTAACACAAATTTTAAATAATTCTAATTTTATAACGAACAAAACATTTTTGAGTGTTGTAATAAAAGCAAATGTGTATCCTAGGGTGAAACTATTATGAAGCGAGTATATCCTTCTTGTATTGACTTGATTGGACTGATTCCACAATGGTAGAAACTCTTTTAGATTCGGATGAAGATGAAACAATTGTGTGTTTGACGATGAATGAAGAATTAAATAAGGAGTTATCAAAGACAAATATACAAAACAACGTAAATAAAAATAACCTCGACTTTAAAAAAGAAATTAAAATATACATACTGATAGGAGAAAAAACCGATAATTAAAAAAAAAAAACTCGTCCCTTTTAATAATAAAACCAAATTAATAGTTTTTTTCCAGTTAATAGATGTATCATGTAATATTTACTTTTTTTATATTTTCTAAATACATAATTATTGTTTTTAGTAATAAAATATATATTAAATTGAAAAAAAATGTTTTTTTACACGTGTCCCGGGATCCCGGGAATCCCGGGAACGATCCCAGGCTCCGTCCCGTATCCCGGGAATTGAAAAAGTCCGGGAAATCAGAAACCCTAGTATGTACATGTATAGTATGAAGAGGAATATATGTACATATATTGATCTATCAATTTTTTTTTTTAATTATATTTACCATTACGGGCTTTGCCCCAAGACGATACAGATGTCTAAAATTGTACAAATGTATGTACTTTCTATAAATTTATAAAATTATTATAAATTTGAAATCATATCCAAATAATGGTGAAAAAAAAAGATAAGACTGCCAATTTTTTGGAATCATTTCAACAATGAAATCAGATAAATTGGTAAACTCTGATAGAAAACGATCGACCTGGAGTCACATACAATATTCAAGGTCTGGCCAGCAGCACTGAACCAGGAATAGAACCCATGACCCCTCATTTGATAGGATTCTACACTAACTACCGGGTTGTTGTTGGTTATAAATGAACGGAAAGCTTTAATCGGGATTAATCTTAACATCAGTTAAAAAACTTACAATACATATGTACATACATCATATGTATGTATAATTTTAGTTTCATATCCCTGTGAATGACTTTTCTTCATAATTTATTTCAAACATTTTTAATAAATATATACATAGGTAAAAAAATGAACATTCAAAAAGTGAGTGTAAATAATCCTAAGTTAAAAGTAAAAGTGGATCTTTTCAAAGTTACATGCAACGTCAATCTGCAGAATCAACATCATATTCGCAGTCTACTTGATACAAGATGAGCCCCCCTCCCCACTTAAATGACGTTCCATGCAAGCAATTTGAGTGTGGATTACCGTAATTACTCAAACACGTCTCAAAAACGATAGAATTTGCATGAAAGCTTATCAAAGTGTTGAAGGTTCAATATTTAACCTTCAACTTGCAACCTGCATTGATGGCCTGGCCATTAATTTTTAGTGCACAGACCGATGGTTAATCTACAGAGGATGCAAGAAAAACAATAGTTTTAAATGACAATGCCGCTTTTGTTGTCATTTAAATAATCAACCTACGAGTGAGTATGCATTTTTTTCCTAAACAAAATTTTTAACTTGAATAAATGGGCAAAATAATACCAATAACAGTGACCGCTTGGTATAAATAAATCATTTAAGTCACTGTAATTCATATTTTAATTTAAAAATAAAGAACCTTGTATGTATGTGTGTCGGATAGTATACAGAACATCACATATTGATGAGTGATTAACGATAGTTTCACTATGATATATTGGTCAAGTCATCCATGAAGTATATATGTACTGTTTGAACCACCAGCAGTTAACGATTTAGTTTTTAGGGCTACCAAAACTATTTAAAATGAAAAGTTTTGAAGAATATACTTGAAGCAGGTGTAATTTCTCCACAGGAAAATCAGAATTCAGTTCAACGTTTTAAATTTGCTAACAAAAACTATCGTTAATCTTTCGAGATACATTTTTTCCCCTTCAAAATAATTTATAATCAAAAAAGTTATCTGCCAAATTTAATTTATTGGAACAAAGCGCGAAACTCGTGAGATCAATCGTTTATTTTAGTTATCAATTAAGCCTTCAAACTTTTTGGAAATTAATAACGAAACTGTGATTGATTTCCCACAGTAAAAATTCAAATAATCGGTAATATTTCGACACTTACATATCCATTGCCCGTAAAATCCCATCGTTATCCGTTTGCAAACTGATGGCACTTTTTATATTGCAATATCAAAGCACGAAAAAATCGTTGTTTTCATAAGAACAAAAAAACAGCCATTACTGCAATGTGAAAACAATTGAAGTCAAATTATACGCTTATAAAAACAAAACTTTTTTTTAAATTTGAATTAATTATTTTTAATTGAATACATGCTAACTACGGTTTTAATACGGTTTTGTAATATCATACAAACCTATAATTATCATAATAATAATTGATTCAAATATTTATTATAGTGCTACCCAACCCTTTTTTACTGGCGAGCTACTTTTTTTTAGCAATCTAGCTATGTTGAAGAGAGAAAATACCGAAAGTAAGAAACCAAAATACTGTCTCTTACAATGAAATAACCTAATCATTATTGAAAGAAGATGACTTACCAAAACACACATCGCGATCGATAGGCTGGTCAACGCTGGTATACATACATACATATAGCTATCGTAATTGTAAAATCTTGACCCAAACTATATTATAGACGCAATATAATAATCGACAATTGAGTTCATCGTTGGAAAATATACTGTTTTATTGTATCAATCGACGAGGTAACCGACTTCTTTACATACAAGTAGGTACAGGTTTATACATATACATACATAAATACTTTCGGTCGAACATTTTCTTTTTCCAATTGCATAAATATTTTAAGCCGGAGATTCATTTGTAACACACTCACGAGGTTTATTTATAAAATATTCATTTCAAAAATAAAATTAAAATAATTTAAGTTAAAGAACACTGAAGTTCAAACTCAGTATTTTTGGGTACATAGTAAGCACTCTGTGGGCTCTCATTTCATTAAAAAAAATCGAGAACTTTGTACAGTTGACTAAATGTATGTACATGAAAAATAATTTTAAAACAAACTCATTATCACAAATTTAATAAAATCAAATATGTACGTATGTAAATTTAAAATATTTCAATATAATCAAAATTAAATCGTAGTAAAATTTCGTATAAATGTGTACATATATATGCAAAATGCAAAACAGCCAAATTATTATCGTCTTATTGCAGTATTTGAGTTCTTACGATGAGAAAGATCAAAATCCTGATACTTGCTTCTGTGTTAAAAAGCTTTATTCTTAGATCTGATTTTATTTTACTTTTAGCCTATTTCTGTATTTGACTGTATCACAAAAAGCCTGTTCATATAAACGTGTGGTAGAAAACGGAAATAAATGTTTAATTGCTTCTATTTGAAAGGTCAGAACAAACCGATTTTAGACAAATATGGGTTATCTATTTTATAGAATTATGGATTTTAAATGTCACATAATAGATTAATGAGATTGTCTTGCTCAAATATAGATTAATTTCCATTATCAATAAAGTAAGTTTCGAATGGGTTTAATTGCTGCTGAAAACAGGACACATTACATAGCTGGTTTTTAGAATTTAGATAAACATTTACTGTAATTCAGTGGATCCTTTATAATTAATTACTTCGCGAACTCTAATTTACACGTAATTAGATTGATTAAAACGTTCAGGTAAATTTCACATTAAATAATCAATTTAATTTTAAATCTGTATTTCATACTGTTACGCTGCATGACGAAATCTGCCTCCACTCCAATGCCTATCAACGCACAAATGTATGAAAACGTTGCATGTAAATTCACACTCGTATCGTTTGCAATTTGCCGTTTTCCTCAATATAATAAAAAATATATATTTGCGACCAAGGTCAAGCGGAGGGTGTGTTTGTACATAGGGGGAGAGAATGAGAAGAGGTGGGTTTATGCATCCAGCGCAAGGATTCGAAGTTTGCGCGGGCCTCATCCGACACAGGCTGTACGACAGGGGGGTTTGAAGGGGTGCTCACCCACACCTCCCCCTATTTCTGGCTGGAAGAGGGTGCTAGATCGATAAAATCCCCACCCATTGCCTCAACTGCAGGCCCTCCGTGTCAGGTGACCGTCAATATTAATGACAGTATCAATCGCGTGCAGCACACATATGGGTCACTGTTGCACCAAACAGATCTTTTTAATTTATCTTCACACGTGTAGGAAATTTATTTATTTCCTATAAAAAAACAAAAAGCGGTAAATAATTCCACTTATAATAAAAATGAAGAACAAAATTACGGTTGAACGATGCTCCTTGCATGTATGTGAGTATTTTCATATGTGTTTGTGTGTATGGATGTCTTTTTTTTCTCATATATTCAATGATTATTACTTTTTTTGCAATTGGCCGGGAAGGCGCATTGGGTTTACCTGTTAGGTCTTCCTGGTATAAATAAATAAAATAAAATCTTCGTATCGATTTATGCCTATATGAATATGTATAAAATAATTAATTCTACGTATGAAGTCATTGGAGCGAAGTGATATCGACATTATCATGGGTGTTCTTAATATTGCCGGAGTTTATCTATATAAATATGTACAGAGTTACAGTATATTCAAATGTATTGTATCATTGTATCAAATGTATTGTTCATGTATTGTATAAGGTAGAATAGGTCAACTTTTTGCATTAAAAAAAATTACCACGTTTACCAACTCGCCAAATTGAACACATTCAAGTCCCCTGGGATAATGGACTATAGAGGAGAGATAAAATTGGAATATAAAACAACGTTAAATCGTATTAATAATAAAATTGTTATTGTGCTGCTGGGTAATGGAGCCCATATAAGCTCAGAGGTAAAAAAATGTTTCTATGAATAATATAATATAATACATTATATTATGTTTTGCGGCATTGCATAAGTGGAATAAATAATATTTGAGAATTTGGCAATATCGCACGCTATACCGTGCAAATTAATGAAATTATGAATACGATCGCGATCGACCAAAATTTGATTTGCCCATACATATAATGGGTCTACGTGACGAGCCGGAATGTTAAATTACCGAAAACGCAAATATCGGAAGGCAAAGATCGAAAATCGAAAGATCTTAAGTCGAAAGATCAAAAAAAAGGGTGCATGGTAAACGGTACATACTCACTTAATTTGCGCGAGCAGGATACAACAGGAACAAGAGGAACAGGCATTTCCTCCCGTATTCTGCGCGCGCACATTAATACGGGAGGAAAAGCCTGTTCCTCTTGTTCCTGTTGTATCCTGCTCGCGCAAATTAAGTGAGTTTGTACGTGAGTATGTACCGTTTACCATGCACCCTTTTTTTGATCTTTCGACTTAAGATCTTTCGATTTTTGATCTTTGCCTTCCGATATTTGCGTTTTCGGTAATACTTTTACAAATGTATGTTATTATTACATATACTAAGGATCTTAGTATAAGTAGAGAAGTAGTATTGCTTCACTTTTGAAAAAGAAAAGGTTGAGTTCTTCGAGTTGATATATGTATTAGTACGTAGGCTTGAATATACTGACGTAAAAATTACAACCTCGTTATTTAAATCTCTTCTGTGAGCTACTAAACGTCAAGTAACACTCAAAATATGATGATTACTGTAAGTACGCTCAATTTTTTTTATTTTGTATAACTGGTTTGATTTTGAATAACAAAAATTATATGAACCCACAACCCTATTTGTAAGACAGGAACGTACATACATATATGTATATTATGAAAAATTGCGCAAACAATGGAAAACAAGATCGAAGCTTATAAAACTACAAAACGTTTCTTAAAATATGTACAATCGATGTAAATTGACTGTCATCATTTATAGCTATTCACCATTCTGCTAGTGGATAAAGGCCTTTCCAACACGCTTCCACTTGTCTCATCTTTCTCCACACTTTCTTCTAATTGTATCCACCGATCTCCCTCGCAGCTTTCTTTATACGATTTTACATTCTCTCGGGTACCATTCCAGGACTTAATTTGTCCACCTTTCATCCATTCTTTTAGCCATATGACCCGCCCATTGCCATTTCAATCTCTTCGCTCTTTCCACTATAACAACAGCCTTCGTCAAACCTCTTACCCACTAATTCCGTTTCATATCTCTCATTATGCTGAGTATAGGTTCCACACATTTTGGCGTTCAATGTCCAAGTTTCACATCCATACGTCATCAGTGGCAAAACACATTTATCCAAGACATTTTTATTCGAAGTTGAATTTTTTTATTTAAAAATGGCTTCTATAATTTTGTCCTAAATATCGGGTCTACCTCACGGCACCGAAAGTGAAAAGGTCGAAAAAGCAAATATCGAATGACAAAGATTGAAAATCGAAAGATAAAAAAAGGGTGCATGATAAACGGTACTTTGTATATACATATAATATATATCAGTGGCATGCAGTGAAATTATCTCTTTTTGTCATACTGCCTTGTTTAATGTGCGCGCGCAGGATACGGGAGGAAAAGCCTGTTCCTTTTGTTCCTGTTGTATCCTGCTCGCGCAAATTAAGTGAGGATGTACGACGGGGGAGAGAGTTTTACCGCACGCCACTGATATATATATACTAACCGTTTTTCATATGTATGCATGGTAAACGAATATTTTTGACTTTTTCACTGTCGACTTTTTTACGGTCACCCGTTTAAGCTTTTTATATTACAAATACCGAGCGAAGCCGGGTAAAACCACTAGTATTGTATACTTACTAAATACTTATTTTTTTATCATGTAATGAAACATGAATTAATACTTAACTTTATTACTAAAATTACCTAATTTTAGTTGAAAGGCACACTAAAATTAAATGTGTAATATATCTATAGTCTGGAAGTTTCGTAGCATTTTTTACGATAAAATTATTATAATAATTTAAAAGAGTCATTAATCTTCTATTCATGAATATGGCGGACAGGTTAACGCCACTTTTTTATAATGTGTATATATTTTGCTCTATTCCGTTAATAGCTTCTGCGTTTTATTTTGAACTTTCAAATTGTCATGTGGTCAGCAAATCTGATAATTTCCCGGCATTTTTTTCATTTTTCATAATTGCAACTCAGGCATAAACACACACATATGTCATATGTATGTAGATACAAATGGGAACATGCTTCATTTTGAACGCGAAGGTTTATCGGCTCTGCGATGTATGTATATAGAGAGAGAACCGAATAGATAACGAACACTTGAGGGATATGAGGCTGCCGATATATCTTCGGTTTCCCATGGCATTACACAAAATGGGCAAGGTTAACTTGGGATTTGAACTGGCAACTGCTGGTAATCAATCACGCTGAATTTTGTCCATTTGCGAACACGATACGAGGCAGGGAAATACGACCGAAATGGGTTATCGCAGCCGTCGATACATATCGACTATTTTACGTTATTCATAAGCGTGACTGGAAAAACCATCACGAGAGATTTTCCTGCATTGATTTTAACATATTGCATAAAAAATACAGTAAAGGTCGAATAAATTATTGCTGAATACATCTCTTGGCTCACGACTCAACTATCGACTAATCTGCGTATAATATAATATGTATGTAAGTTGGGTCTGAAATTATGAAATACAATCAAAAGCGAAGTAAATAATCTTAGTGTTTTTACCTTTGTGAAATGCTTGTGTAGTGGTTGTAGTAGTGAACCTCTGTCCAGCGGGGGGCGGATGGGAACCAGGAGAAAATAAAGAATAAACTCCATAGCGCCCAAAACCTAAAAGAATAAAAAATACAATTATTTTCTTTTCAAAAATGACACAATAAAAAAAGATAAATAAAATGATGTCACACGTGCGTTGAAGTGTTGATAATTTAAACGCCGATCGATAATGCATAATACGATTAATTAATTCATAATATATGTAGGTGCCCGAGTTCACAACGGCTGCTACATACTTCTCAGAGCGGAGATATGAGATTATAATGGATATTAAATTACGGGATAAATTAATACATTCTGATAGGGCATAAGGGGTACCTATAAAACAGGATATGATAAACACACTGGGTAGTAATTAACAAAACCGGTCGTAGCACATGTCCAATGATCCACAAAAGTACTGCGGATGCATGTGCTGCGGATGCAAGCTTAAACGTAATTATGTACACACTTGCAAATATATTATACATATACCCCTCGAACACTTCCTTTCCATTTGATAATTATTAAATTTATATTTTATATGAATATTTAACATTATACATCCAGTATACATATATAACAAGACTATTTCCATAGACGCTCAATTTTAATTATATATCCATGTTACGTAGGTATGTATCCGAGCTCTAAAGAAGTATTTCAATATTTCCAATAGAATTTAAATTATATATTTCTTTCAAATATTCGCAAGGCAGTGAGGAACTAGATATATGAATGTATGTGGAATCAAGATAAGAGGTTTGAATATTTCGAGATAAAACTTTTACGTGTGTGCATATGTACAGTAATAAATAACAGGGTATAAAGTGATACATTGAAACAATAATAACTTTACAACTTTTCTAACGTCAATCTAATATTGTTCAGACCTCATTTATACATAGCAAAATATTGTATTATTTTTTATCTTTTTGAAAATAGTCGTGATTTTATAGGGGTGGGCTGCGCTGCCGAAAATAGAGGAATATGGCACATATATTTACATATACCATTGATTTATTTTGAATTAATCATAATTACATTTCTGACGAAAAATCACAGAAAATTCCTAAATTCTCGATAGCACAGTCCGCCGATTATTCAGAATACTCGATTTACCAGGATGGGGTAAACATGAAGCAGTTTTACCTGTAAAATTGGGTCTATTTTGGGTATAAAAATTGGGTCTATTTTGATGTATCGACGAGATCTAGGATATTGATGCATGAACTATGTATAATATACATATATATACATATATAACCATTGTATAATATACATATATATATATATATATATATATATATATATATATATATATATATATATATATATATATATATATATATATATATATATATATGTATATTATACAATGTGCACATGATAATTAAATTTGTATTGTTTAATTATTTTATTTGGATTAGCCATAGAATTAATTTTCTTAACTTTTACCATTTATCCGGGTATATCGAGATTGTATCGTATTTCGCCATATATAATATATGTATGAAGTGTCTTTGGTGTAAACTACTTAATGCATATATTTTAATTAAGTAAGTCTCCCAAAATTGTCAAAGGGTTTGTATGTGGTAGCGTAAGTAATGCTTTGTACGGCAACTAATTAATTAACTAGTAATAAGCAACAAAGGGGGAGGAAAATCAACGGATGAAAGAGTGAAAAAATGAAAACAACGAAGAAGAAAGTGAAGGAGAAAGAAAATAAGCATAGAAATATTTTTGAAATACGTCTGAATTATGGTGCTGCACTAGCTGTAAAACCAAAAAGGCTAACATACAAACATACATATATACTACTCCTAGTGCTTAGGTACTGTGTCGGGCACTGAATTGAATTGAAAATGTAAACAGGCGAATTAGCGAGCGAGTGTAAAACTGCAAAGGAAAAAGCGAAAAGCGAGAAATGTTCAGAGCTCAGAAGTGCGGGAATGGGAAAGCGAGAGGGGGGGATGCAGACGAGGCTCCCTAAAGGGCCTCGGGGAAGGGTGGGGTTATGAGGGTGTGCGTGCGGGAAACGTGCAGCCGGTTGTGCAGGGTTAGGGATGCGTGAATGCGTGAGTATACGTGAGTATGCGTGAGTGGGGTGAGGAAGGTTTAGGGATGGGTCAGGGGTGGGTCAGGATGGATAATGGTGTGGGTACGCACCGTCTGCACCGATGGCGGGGGCGGCGGCGGTGGCGGGGAGATGTGCCATGAGAGGGGGCGGCGGGAGAGAGGGCGGAGCGCCCGCGCCCCCCGCTGCGCCCCGCGCCCCGCCGCACGCCGCTACCTCACCCTCGCCCTCGCCCTCACCCGCTGGGATACCTGCACACACATAACACACCGTTACCCCATCTCCACGTGACAATCCGTAGCGGATTTACAGCGAAAGGGAAAACTCTTTGATTTTTATTATTCTTGAAATTCACTTTTGTGCGATCCAAGTTTTCTTGGCATGCATTCGATTCTTGTTGTTTTGTGCTGCAAGTTCATACATATATGGCACTGAAAGATTATGTAGATCTGTTCAACTTCATCGAAATTAAAGAAATGCATTGTAAAATCGGCTAATTAAATAGAAATTTATCTAGACAAGCCTCTGACAACTACGTTTTAACGCAATGAAATATTTTCTGGTTATTGAAGTATACTATGTATTATTATATTTTTAACTAATAAAAATGAAAAGTGTGTGAGCAAATATTATAAGGGCAGCCATTGACGGAGATTTTTTTATTCGCCGATAAATAGCTGGCTACGATATTTTTGTAGTAAGTAACGCTACGAGAGATTTATCGAGAGACAAATCTCTCGAATCCTATCTGAGAAATATTTTTCTCTAAGACTTTCAATATAATTCATCAAATGCAATATTGCGATCACATTCTTCATAAAGCTAAAGCATCATGTCTCTTATTTAAGAATATTTTGAGTTATTAACCCTTTGAATGCTGACCAACGCCTTTCGGCGTTTTGCCAAGAATCACATGAGCCTGAAATACGCCAATCGGCGTTATTTTTTGAGTATGTAAAAAATAAACGTCAATTATAAGTGTCAATGTTTATAAAGACTGGTTTACACCGAAATGTAACTAGTTTTGGAAAAATACATTCATTAATAGACTTCTTTTCTTCTTTTTATATTGTTGCAAGATATATTAGAGAGTATAAACACACTTTTAGAAAACTCGAAATCCTCGGCGGTAGTTATCTAGGGTTGTGATCTAGGTTTTGTTTGGATTAGCTAAAATTTTTATACCTGCTTTCTATTGATTTCTAAATAATTCTAGTTGGAAATGTTGGCGAAATTTTCAGCCAACGGGCGTGGCTTTCAACAGAAAAGAGCACTCAAAGGTTTAATAAATGACACTATACATTTTGGTATTGTCAAGTTGCTCTTGGTTATTAAAGTTTCAAACTGCAAACTCGCTACGCCAGTGGGCTATTAAACACATTGTAAAATTTGTAACTTATGTAATTTTTATTGATTTGAAAATGTATCTTTTCAAGTATTAAACTGAGTGATATAAATAGAATTTACGGAGCTGTCTGAACATCACATTACATTGTATAAAATGAAATGTGCAACATAATATGCGATGAATACAAACAAGGCGTCAAGGTGCAACGTATTTCCGTAATGATGCAGTTTTCCAATTTAGCAGGAGATTGTATAAATATTTCATACGAAATACATAATAATTAACAAGCTTCATTTTGAAATTTACATTAAAGTTTTGTTTTTACACCGTATATAACGAAACAAGTTTTTCAATATTTCTGACGGTTTTTTAAATGAATTATTATTTACTTACTGAGGAAACAGAATAACTATTAAAAAAACACATTATTTTACATTTAAATAAAAAACGCGATATCGAAAACATTTTAAAACGGTCGCTGACCATCGATGAAGCACAACGAAAATTTACCGCATGAAAGCACATCGTCACCTGAAACTTACAGTTAAATAAAGTTATATAAATGTATATTATTTCGTTATTGTGTCGATTCAGTTGAGATAATAGATATAGGCATCGATATAAAAAAACACACACACAAACACAGGTAAATTTATAAGTACAATACACACTCCAAAATAATGAATTCGTTATTATCCCTATCAATTCGCAAGATGGATACTGAGTGGATTGTTGATAAGAGCAAACAATCCACTCAATTCAAATTATTCGTGGAACTTGGCTAAATAAATATGCGTATGTATGTACATACATATATTCATAGATATATCAAATTGCTCGTGGAACGTGTCTAATTATACTATAGATGTGGTTTTGCTTAATTGAACTAGCCCGCACGAATAATTTTTTGGCATTCACAAATTCACGAATATTTTTACACAATGTAAAAACAAACTATTTAGTAGCACTGGGTAGGCAAAAAAAGTAGCAAAGTAATATCGTTTTTCACTATTATTAAATTTTATGAGATTGGGTTTGGGATATCAGAAAAACACTCGCGTTGATTGGTTAGATTAAAATAATATTGAATCATTAATTGCAAATGAATGAAATTACGTTCTTAAAAAGTTTTAAAAATTGAACGGGGATAAAAGAGAAGACACGAAGAATCAGAAAACCCTAATACATATTTATGCACATTCATATGTACATATTGGTAAAGGTCACCATACGTCATTTATTTAAAGTTCTGTCCTTTAGGTTAATTGATATTCTAAAATTGTCCACTTGTCTTTAATTTTGTGAATTGACTATCACCGTCATATGAAATGAAGAGCCCTGTAAACATAGATGGGTTGAAATTTAAAAATATTTCATAGAAAACACGTTCCTTCTGAAAACATTATAAAAATCGTTGTACATGCGTTGAATTCTCCCTGGAACTAATGTTTTTCACTGGTACACATACATAAGTGAACAACCTGTGAAAAACCCAATTAAAAATAAGAAACATTTATAAGCATGCATGTATTCTAAATGCAACATTGAAATGAGCTGTATATAATTTTATTAATTTTCAAAACACACTCGATAATTAAAAAATTTCATTCTTGTGAAAAATATCAAAATTAATTTCAATAATGATAATGATTGTTTAAAATCCTATATGCAGTATGCTTATATTTTATAATAAACGTCATAAACCTTTTAGTTTTAGTGTAACAAAAAAGCGCCATCAGCTTATTTCACGTTATGATACAATTCGTTATAGTACATGTCTTTTAGTTTTTAAACAAAAATATATATGGTCACCTTTCTCATACACAACAGTTCGAAAAAAATTTGGTATTGAAAAAGTTTTTTCAGATTGTATGCATACATCATACAAATTCAAGAGAAAAGTATTCTATGGGTATCTGAAAAATTTACTGAAACGTTACATCTTATGATAAAAACAAACATAATTTTAGCATTGTTGTTGAAAAAAACACATACGATTGCAGGTATCATCGCTCATATCGAACCCAAGTCTGCCAGATTTTCAACTAAAACCAACACATCGAAAGTATTTAAGATCATTAACACTCAAAACATATGCCGAAAACCATGAAAGTGATTCAAACCACAACATCGTAATAGTTTGTTGCTAGGAGTTTGTACAAAACAAAAAGCACAAGGGTCGAATGGCTTGGAGAGGAGTGACTTTCATAATCACAGGCATAAAATTTCACATACAATTTAAAACTGGATTGATTGATTGATTTACAATGTGTCATTTGATGTACGCGAACGGTTTCCGAGTGTATGGTAAAATGGAGGCATGTCGAGCGCGCGAGTGGACCAGGAGACTCGGCGCGGTGCATCCGACTGAGCGGATCGGCGTGCGGCGTGCATCGATCGTCTCTCGTCTCGCTCGCACCTCCTCCGACAGTGGAAGCGCGAGTGCGGGTGCGAGAGGGACGCACGATGAGGAGACCGGCGCGCTCGTCCCAGCACTTCTCGCCCGCCACCCCACACCGCACCGCACCGACAACAGACGCGCATCGACACCGAACGGTAGGCCACGTCCGTCTATTTCTCATATTATGTATGTACGTACACATTAGGCTAAATCAAAAATGCTAATTTTCGATTTCCCACGACGGACCTAGTGGAAAACTTGCGTCGTATCAAAGGAACACTAAATACAAAATTCAATCGATTTTAAGCATTATCCTGTGCCTCCAACCAATCTATTTCATCATCTACAACCATCCACTGCTGGATGAAAGCCTCTCCAACGCGCTTCCACTCGTCTCTGTTTTGCGCAACTCTCATCCATCTCACCCCCCACATTTTCCTAATTTCGTCTACCCATCTTTCCTGTGATCTTCCTTTTACCCTTTTGCATTCCCTCTTCACCATTCTAACACTTTTTTAATCCATCCCGTGACCCGTCCATTTCAATTTCAATTGATTTACTTTCATCATTACATCAACCACTTTTGTCATATGTACTTCTAATCCACGTATTCCGTTTTCTATCTCTCGTTATGCCAAGTATACAGCGTTCCATACTTCTTTGAGTACACTGGAACTTGTGCAGCATTCTGGCGTTCAATGCCCAAGTTTCGACTCACTGCCAAAACACACGGATCGAAGATCTTTTTCTTCAGGTACAGAGACATCCTCTCGGGTACCATTCTAGCACTTATTTTGTCCAACTCTCGTCTATTATTCTAGCCACGTGGCCCGCTCATCTCTTCACTTTATCCACAATTTTAGTTGACTTAATTAATGGATTGTTTGTGAAGTTGTTAAAAATTGTTGATTTCTATTATTATTAAGCGTACCCTTGATATAACGAAAGCTTTTTATTAGATCTATATGCTGCATATACACACTTTTGCACTTTATCGTATACGAGTATTTTGCACTTAATAATCGTATACGAATTTTGCCGAATTTTGATTTTGCTAACATTTTTATAAATGTGTGGATCAATGATTATAAGACGTTAATTTATTAAATAAGGTGTGCAATATATGCATTGAGGTGATGAGAAAAAAAATGTTTGTTCGCAATAAAAAACGGAAAGGTTGAGATAAGATTTGATGTATGTACATATAACATAAGCCACCAGCGCGAATGACTGCAGGGTTTTCATAAATCTCATTTCATCAATGTATTTCAAAAACTATACCTTATAAAAAAAACAATTACCATTGTATGGGTGTACTTTTAAACATTCCTACAATTTTTAATTTCAACTGGAAGACTGTTTAATCACATGTCAAAAATGATCATTAATATTTATATAAACTTATCAGTAAGGTTCAAAATAATATCCAATAGGATGTATTTACTGTGGCTATTTTTAAATATAATCAAATTTTTATAAAAAAAAACGTCAATTTTATTTTATTTCTTATATTCAGATTTTCAAAAAAAAAATGCAATAAGCATCTTCATGTTAGCCTAACCACCCAATCATTTAAGAAGAAAAACCTCATCTATTGTTACTACTTACATAAATAAAGTAAAAATCCAAGATAAAGTTACCGTAATTACTATGTAATATATACATCTGGAAGATATTTACTTACACATAATATAATATATCAAAAACACCGGCATTATTCGTATTAGGGTGAAAGGATGAAGACAGACGACCGATACTTCCTCCCAACGAAATGGGTTGCTTAGAAACGACGAACTACCGAACTTGAGGGTTTCAAGTTCAATAAATATCTACAATTCAAGGGTAAAAGCTATAGTGAATATAAACGTGTCTATAATATAACATAGATAAAATCTAAAACTTTGCAATTCAAACAATTATGTTTAAACTAAAAAAATATTTGCAAGTAGGTAAATAATTAAAATATACAAAGTGTACTTTTTGCATTTTGTTAAGAACTACGAAAAAACTTTTTTTTTTTACTACAAAATAAAATGGTTTCAATATATAAAAAAGACGTATACATACATCTATATATTCGATTTATATCTATTATAGAAACGGCATTGGAAATCATAATATTTGTCACGGTGGAAACGCGAATTTATGATCCGAAACATGCGAGCGTATATCCGGAACTAAAATAAGGATTTTTATTCAATACAGCAGTCTAGCGTTAGAAAAAACTTTAAAGTAATAATTTTAGATTATTATATAGATATGCACTGATCAAACGTCATTAGTGGTATTAATGAAAGAGAAATAATATTATATCTTTTAAGTTTCGAATAGTTAAAAAACGACGTATTCATAGAAGAATTCATAGTACAACAACATACAAAACATGCACAAAATCACATACTCGGTATAAAATTGAGTTTATAAACCGGCACACAACGACAGGAGAGACATTGGCAGAAATATCAGATACGAAGGGTTGAGTTTGTGTCGAGGAAAGAGAGCACAACGCCGAGTGCGAAAGGGAGAGGGAGTTAATTTGAAGCGTGCGTCAGCATAAACCTCTTTGTTTTCTTACAACTTCCACTTGTTGCTCAACACGCTCATGGCCGCCTGTGGCAGGATATCACATTTTCTGTTAGAAGCAAACACACTTATTTGCGTACATGTGCATTTATCGGCCGAGTTTAGAGCGAGCACTGATGTTCTTTCAAAACTGTGACCAAGGTAATGTCCCCCCCCCCCCCCCCCGCTCACAAAGTTGGATGGTAACTCTATAAATTTTCAACCAAGTATCGCATTCATTAGATATTTTGGTTTTATCTCAAATTTGATGGTGCGCTTTATACCTCAAAGTTTTTACGAAAAATCATCAAAATATTTCGAGTTCTTTTAAAGTACATAGAGATATTTTTACATTTAACCGAACTCCTCACATCTGTTAAAAATCCAAAGAACAAAAGAACTTCCTTTCGATTAGTTTAACCCTTTGGGATAACCCTTTTGATGCATGCAAAGGTCAGATGGTCTACAATGATTATTGGTCAGTTTGGCTCACAGACATTTTTATTACACACGCATATGTAAAACATTGAGGACACGCTATAGTAGTACATATGTTCATACATATGTATGTAACAAGACTCTGTTGGTGTTTTACCTACATATGTAGATAAGGTAGATCAAACCTTACATTTAACAAAAAAAAAAACAACTGCGAGCTTCCAAGTTTAAAATTAATCACGCGTATCGTTTGCTTGTAACGAAGAGATCAAAGTTCGGATTGATTCTCAATTTATCAAATCACTTGTAGAATTGATTTCGTATTCTGAAAAAGCGAAGAACACACACGAAACGTTGTTCGAAAAGAATATTTACCAAATATTATTGACAGCTTCCGGCTGTCAAAGCCCCCAGATAAAAGAGAGAGACGATAACGCAACCATAAGCTTGAGCCGATAAGCGTACATGAACGAACAAACGTATCGTACATATAGGTACATACATATGCATGCATACAGACTGAAGCATTTGTGTGTATAAACTACATACATATATGCGTTAAGGGGTCAAATTTTGAAAATTAAACAGGGAAGGAATGTGTGAATGCACAAATATTGCGCGCATTTACAATGTAATCTCACGCTCGGTTGCATGCTAACTTTGTGTTTAGATGGCTCGCTACGAGCCGAAAGGTTTCGCTCAAAACCAACTTTATTACAAATGAAAATATTTCAGTAAAGATAACAATATTGGTCCACATCAAACTATGTATGTATGATAAAATACGTTGAATCTACCTTATTCATAAAGCAGATTTCAAAGGTGCTAAGATTCAAAACTAATAAGATAACTCGACGTTAAAAGTTGGTACACGATTTGAATTAGGTACCGAGGATTTGTGATCTTTTGGTGTTGATTTACGGGCTGTATAATTTTTCTGTTAAATTTAGAGAATAGTATTTTGATGGTATGAGCATTCGTATATGCACGTAACTACATATGTACATATATGTAGATGTAATACATTGCTCTTAGCGTATTTTATTGGATGTTATTGTGTTATAGAAACGTTATGAAAATGCAATCAAATAAAAATGTTTCCAAGAAATTGAAAAGTCACACGATATAAAGTCAAGTTATTACATTACAGTGAAATCGTATTTCTAGAATCTGTAGGAGAGATGGTTAAGTGCGCATTAATCGAGGGGGTTGTCAAATCGAGTTTGTGTTTTCTCGTTTCGTAGAAAATTACAAATTTTCACGCCAGGCTACGGAAATTGATGCCTCCGCGAGAGTCGAGTTAAGCCCTCCGCAGTCTGCTCAGACAAATTCAATTTATTTTCCGTAACTAAATACATACAATCGCGTGGTGGAACTGCCAACTTCTGATTTATCATGAAAAACTCTCGGTCTTGAACTATACGATATATTTCCAAAATTGGAGATGTAGACCAACATGAATGTCACCAATTTGATAGGAATCGTGAAAGCGGCGATAACGATACCCATATTAACATTTGTACATTGGAGAATAAAGGATCGACGTGGCTAAAGCCTAAAATTGAATGTTTGCGATTGATTTATTGCATATATGTAGATGATGCATAGGCCTTGATTTGAGCACAATTTGTATAGGTGACTTATAATCACTATTATCGTATCGTCCGTGCTTATAGATATGTATATTTGCGGTGATGACAAATACAGGTAGCCGGCAATAAAGAGGAATCGATCGCAATTAATTATTCAATTTCCGTGTAAAAAGAATCTCTGTTTCGTTCTCGTCTTGTTTATAAATTGGAAATTGGTTTTAGAAAAGTGCCGAGAGCCATAATAAAAGAAGAGATAAAACGTTTCGGACGTGAAACACTATTAAATCGCCATTTTCTAAAACGCAGGTAATAAATTGAATGCGTTCTAGGAAAAGATATTCAACGCTTCGTTAAGAAAACAACCCGTTTTGTGACGTATGACATACTTCGGGTATCCGCAGGTAAAAATGCATTCAACAGATACAGGAGATACCTTTGCTGGGATTAGGACGAATGTTTTAAATAGCAATAATGTCGAAACGCAAAAAATTAGTATTATACTACCTGTCTTTATAAATACCAAATACGAAAATTAAATAAAAATATTACTTTCATAAGCAACTCTATTTTTTAAATTTTATTTATCAAAAAATTATACGAACTAATAAATAATTACTTTTCAGGTTCTATTATTATACATAGGTATATTACTGAAATGCTTTGAAATATAAAAGTTTACGACTCATTAACATTTGTGTACCTTTTTATAGCTTATCGATTTTATCTAAGATGGGAACGCAATGCCTTTTAGCGAACCATTAGTGATTTAAGATAAATACTTTGAAATTCAACTTCTAGTAACCACAATGTTCACATTTAAATGCAGATTTGTAAATTAAAATAAATTACTTACGTGTATTAGTCTAATAGTTAGAACTTTCGAAAAAAAAAATAATACTTATAAAATAAAATTTCACTAATTCACTCGTTTTAAGCCAACAACTGCAGTTACAGTAATTATTTAAACATATAAAAGAAAATTTGGATAGGAATTAAATTGCGTATAAAAAAACTAACTTATAACAAAATTATCAATATGTACATAAATGGGAATAGACTTACATATATGCGAAATATATATCTACACATGTAATGCGAATAAGTATTCAATAAAAATAATAACAAAATAGTTGTAAACGTATCGCCCATTATGAAAATTTCAAGTTATCACAAACGAAATGTAATCATTTCGTATTCAATTTCGTTGGACAGGGGTTAATGAACAATGGTATCGCGTTTATATTTATTTGGTACATACTATCCTGAGCTGTTCGATCATTTCGTACTACACAATATAACAAATATAATACACATGAGAAAATTTAACAATGGTGTTTGCCGTAGTTTGCAGTTGTTGTGTACGTGTTGCTTTATCGCCACGAAGAGGCAAATAAAAATACATTTTAGTGGGAGAATTCAGTAATATAAGCTCCGGAGACCACACGCAAGGTATGCCGACGTTGATAAAATATGTTTTACAGTATATATTATATATATTCAAACGTAGACAGGATTGTAGATATATTTCCGTGAGACGTCTCGCAGCTTGGACGAAGATGCAAATTGTTTGCAGCCAAATACCGAACGAGATTGCTAGTGACTTATATTAGAATTGGCTGACCGAAGTCGTACGACTAAGTTCATATGCAAAGACTATTAATACGATTTAAATATAATTTGAGATTGAAATGTAAAATACATGAACTAAATATACATGCGGCAAATATTATAATGATGTAAAACGAAAACATGTACAACATAAACATTGCGCACATCACGATGAATCATTTACGAAATGTAATAGTGCAAAAACACGAATTGCGTTTATTGCGAACGTATATAAAAACAGCAATAGTACCATTAATTATTTTACGAGATCGATATCGTCCAAAAAAGCATAAATTTATAGTTTTCATTTAGACCGGCGCTACTGCGACATTTAGCGTCGAATTCGATTATAAATCTGCACTTTTATATTGTGTATTTCTGGAATTATTTAAGAAGTGCACATACAAGACTTTGGCAATAAATTTCTAAAGAGTCAATTGAAGAAATCGCGTGTCAAAGTCAGAGAGCAGCTCAATTCGATTCCTGCTACAATGGATATTTCGGAAAGCAAATCCGAGACGAGCGAGCTATTTGAGAACGACTTTGACACGCGAGCTTTTAGAGTTGCATAGTGGATATCAAATGAATTTTATAAAACGGATTAACTTTTTAATATCACATAGTTTATTATGTATGTATGTGAATCGGGCATCTACGCTAAAATAAGTGAAATCACGTATTTCAACAGCTGCACTTTGACTTGCAATTGTTTAGTAGGGTTGCCTTCGATTTTATTAAAATTTCACACGGTGATTTACGAAATCAAAAGTGATTTGATAGCACGAGCTAATTTATCAGCATTTGATCAGGAATGCAAATTAGTTTGCCATAAAAAGTTGCACGACACTACAAACTTTCAAGACAATTACTAGCCGAGTAACTTTTTATATCAAATTCAATTCAACTCCAAAACACTGAAACAAAAACTAAATAAAGTATAAATCTGTTTCTAATATGATTTATTTATTTATTTAAAGCTTGGCCCATTGTGGCAATACGGGAATTCTAATGCGCCACAATTGTCAAAAATATAACAGAAAAGAAACAAAATAATTAACTATATTAACAAGCACTGTCCAATAATGTTTTATAATACAATGCTCAACAACCTTAATGTATTGGAGAGTAAAATAGGTTTATAAATCAATTTAATAAATTGGATTTTTATTTTCGGGTACTGCATTTTGGAACGCTTGATACAGTTTATCATGAGCAGATATCGGCGGAGAAGTTTATTTTGCCCACAAAAAATGGTTCACTATTGTCCTACAAAGCAAGAGTGTAAAAAAAACGTTGATAATAGTGAACCATATTTTGTCGGCAAAAGAAACTTGTCCGCCGTTCTCTGATCATGAGTTATAATTTAAGACAACGATTCTTTTGTCAGTTAATTAATACAAAAACGGTCAGTAACGGTCACTAAGCATTCATAAATGGATCAGTAAAAAGCAATAAACGGTTATTAAAAAACATTATATATGCTGAATTGACACCATATATCAATGTTGAATTAAATTCATAAAATTTGAAAAATTCATTTTTGGTATCTCGGTATGGTCCAAACAGCACTGTTCTACATACATAGATACATACTTACATCAAGAATAATTTTGGTTTAATACTAATTTTGTTTAAATACTATCAAATAGTTAATTATTTTCATCTCATTTTTGAGCATCAAGTCCTTTTCTAACAACATGTCATGTATTTTTTTTACAGGAATGTTCAAATCTTACAATGATTTGATTTATGTTTAAATGTTTTTGTTTTTATCTTATCTTAAAGACATTCGATTAAACTGTTCTGTGAGTGTCCTTCTTTTGATTACTGACTATTTTATTTAAATACTAACCCTTTTATATAAATTACCGATTATTTAAATTCATTTCACATTTATATAAAACTATAGGAACTAATCATTTGTATATATTACTGACAAATTAATTGATTTACTGACCGAAAAGAGAAATTAGTAACTGACCATTTAAATAAAGACTAACCTAACTATTGAATTTAATTTTTGATCACGATCCCAAAATGTTCCAATCGGCATGAAAAATATTAAAAAAAATATGGTTCCATCATAAAAAAATTTGAATAAAATTGATTATTATTTAATAAAAATTATATTAAATCAGGAATTGAATCTTGAAATGGTGAGCCGAGTTCAATATAAAATATCTCCTCGTCTAAGCAAACAAACGGAAGTTCGAATTAGCACTTTTGTTAATCGTTATGTATGAGTCGTGATGGAATTGGTAGGGCTGCTACACTTGGAGCGGCGGTCTAGTCAGCGGCTACCTGGTCTTTTTGTTTATATTCTCATTATCCGGAGGATAAAGGATCAGCGTCGTCGGCTGACGTGTCGTTTTTCATAAGGATATAACACAATAGGCCATTAGAAACTGGCTGCTAGTGCGCGTTGAGATACGCTGCTACGGCGAGTTGTGCGTCCATCTTATTAAACAAGGGTAGGGGCCATTTTACTTGTGGACACGTTAATTTCGAACACACACGCGACTAGGGATTGCAATTTACCAGTCAACATTTTTTTACACTATCGGTATACCGGTAAATGGAAAAAAATTGGATTAGATGGATTGTATGTAGTTAATTTTCCTAAAAACGTAAACCTAAATTGAATCATAAATAATCATGAATTATATAAATATACACAGACAAAAAATACATTTGTACATAATCATAAAAAATAATAGCAGATAAAGTAAAATACCAAATAATAAAATACAGAGTAGGGAATGTCTTACACTATAGCCAGCACCAATATATAAGAACCAGCCGCAAATAAAAAAAACATCTCTGCGAGGCCCAAATGGAAGAGAGAGGATCAAAATTTCATTCATAAATCACATTCAATTATGAAAATAATGATAAGCGCAGGCTAGACAAATAGTTTAAAATAATCTACGCTCACTGAGGTGGAAAATATCGCATACAGGCTCAGCAGCAACGATTTCAATGAGAAGTCGAATGGCTCTTGGAATATGAGTCATTCGATAAAGAACTGTGCGAGCAGGAGGTACAACCATCAAATGATGATGTCTACCACGCACATAATTATTAGGGACAAAGTCCCAGCTGTTCCAGCAACGACGGGTATGATGTATTACCACGTAGAAGCTGGAGAACAAAACGAATTAATGAGAAGTTTCTCCAAAGTTCAAGGGAACTATACCCAATCATGTAAGGATTGTAAATAGGTTTTTGAGCTCTTTTTCCTATTATGCTTTAGATTAACATTAGAATAATATAATACTGTAATTTCTAACCAAATTAAATTAAAATTGTAAAATAGAAAATGATCAGTAGATCAGTAGCTATTAAAATAGATATAAGATGTATTGTGAACATAATTTCGTAATAATAAAAAGCATTTAAAAATCAAATCAAAAATACCCAATCATGCCCAAAAGGAAAGGAGTAGGGTAGAAATATGGATAATACACATACTCTTTCCTACATATATAGGAAACGAAGAAATGCTTTTTGCAATTTCTCAATCATTAGAGAGTAATTTCCTTCAAGCGGATTCCACATGCTCGCATTATATTCTAGCTAGCTTCGCACAAATGAGAAGACAAAGGGTTGGAGAAAAACCTAGCATATCACGAGACAAATCCGAGTTATAGAAAGGAAACTTCAGTGACTGTATTGATGTGGTTGTGAAAGGTAAGTTGAGCATAGATTCCACACGCTTCAACAAGACGGATCCTATGGAAATTTAGCCAATCATATTTATTTATTGAAGGGATGGGTCATAATTAAAACGATCTGATCCATAGATATAGAATAATTACGATTTGGTTGGTCCTTGTTGCTACTCTCAAGTAATCATCTTTTTGGAAATTTAATACCGAAAATAAACAAATTCCAGACTACCTAATTCACAATACGCCATATGCATCGATTTTTAATGCAATATTATGCCTGTATATAACATATCCACATACATCAATAATTTAATTAATGTAGCTGTGTGTAGGCATATTGATAAAAATGTTGCTGTGAATCAAATTTAAACGAAATCATAGGTTTATAAAATACTAGTTGTTTTACCCGGCTTCGCTCAGTATTTGTAATATAAACAGCTTACACATGGCGAATCTAATAGTAAATATTCATTAAATTTATTTGAATCCAAAAAAAGATAATATTCAACCAATTGAATTGTCGTCATAGAAACTTTGTATTGTTTACGAAGTTCCTAACCAAAGATACTCACATACATATATACATACTTACATACAAAGTCTCTTTCGAAATTATATATTAGATATACAAACATATGCACAGAACGTGTATGTATATTTTTTATCCATTTAATGGATGATATTCACAATTAATAATACTTAAATGTATCAAACTGTACACTAATTAAAATTTATTTAAGTATATTTAGATAAATACAGTTTTAACGACTCATAGAATTGTATCCAATAGACATTTTACTCAATAAATAGAAGTGTTTACGTCTTTGTTTAATGGAACCATTACAAGAATGATTTATTCGTTATTGATCTACGTGGCATATGATTTAGCAATGAGTATTACAAACTAAATAAAAGCTTTTAAAAATAAGGCATCTACATATGTAGGTATATTTTATTGCTATTATATGTAACCAAATTTACCTGTATTAAGTTTGCTTTTATGCTTTATCTGTATTATACAAAAATAATCCATAGTATTGCGATCGATAAAACTTTATTCCGGATAATAATCACAAAAATATATGCATAAATATTAAAATAGAATAATTGCGCATAACTAAGGACATTTCATTTCATAACGTAACTGATAGTATGCAAGTTTTACTTGGTTTAAGTAAAATAGTTGATGGTTAAATTATCATGATAAATAAAAATCAATTAGATAAAGAAAAAAGCGTTGAATGAATTACATCATTATGAATCTATGTATAATATATTGAAACCAATTTTACATGTTGAACCCGAAGTATTCAATTCATTCCTGTCATCTAAAATAGCAATCTTATCAAAAAGTTAGCAAAACCATTCATTGTTGCCATTGAACAATCAACCCTTTACACTTTGAGAAAATTTTCTATTAATTTAATCTAATCCAAAATTTTAAGACAATAACGTCGAATACAACAACGTTCGACATGTCAGTTAAATGTGAATGATATCTTATCAATGACAACAAAAGATAAGGCATCAAATGAAATCAATTGCATTTAACTTCAATAATGACGACTTCGTACAATGGTTAGTAAAATAACAGTGAATTTTTAACAATAACAACATCCTTTTATTTTCTATGAATTTATACGGTCAGCGTTTAAGTGAAAATTCAAATGGGAGATTTTTCGAATGGGAGACAAGAGGGTGGGTGGGAGCGGTAGAGATAAAAAATGACAATGAAAAGCAACGTTGTAGGGCCACAGAGATACCTGTATATATTTATTTCAAACATTTTTTTCCGTGACGAGCATCCGGTGCCTTTTGTGCATTCGATGGGGTTTATTTGCATTGACTGTCATTTGCATAACCATAGCACACATGCGCGGGACAATAATTTACTTATTAATTAATTACTCCGGGCTATTTTACGTTAATTGTGGGCAAAAATTACCATGATTAATGCACGTCGATTGTGCACATGCTAATCAATTCGACGCACTTACATACGTACGTGTGACATCAGCGCTCATCGAAAAACCAATTTGAAGACACCCAATTAGTATAAATGCTAAAATTTCCCGAAACAATTACAAATACAAAATAAACAGTAGATTTGGAAAGCATTAAATGACATGAATAATCGTTTGTTAAAAATTTATATTGAAAACAACTTTGTATCCATACGTAATGACTGGACATTCAGTTTGATAGTGTATGTTTTTTCTGCACACGATTGAACACTAGATTAAAATGCAATCATTTTCAGATTGAATTTATGACAATACGAGATTATCCTCATACACTCTTAGTATGTAAATAGCTTTTATGCATTTGTGAAAGATGAGTCGTTGGTTCAATCATTTGTGTACTTTTTCGATATCAGCGATAAATGAGTGTTTCAACTTTCGATGACAGAGCATTTGGAGCATTAGTTATAGCATTTTTTTCATTTCCCTATTGTAAAAATAAAATACAAAACTTATTATATATATATATATATATATACATATATATATATATATATATATATATATATATATATATATATATATATATATATATATATATATATATATATACACATATATTATATATATATATATATATATATATATATATATATATATATATATATATATATATATATATATATATATATATATACGGTTGCTTTCAATCAATAATATGTATATTATATGCACTATGTATAAGTATTCGTTTTACAAATAAATATAGAAGTCACAACTGATAATTGTCGCTCGTGCGTGATATTCGAAACAAACGAGTTTCACGTTTTAGCATTTACTTAGGATAACTATATCACAATATCTTTTAGATATTTGTATGTATGTATGTATGTACATATTCATATATACATAAGTAAGATAATTGAGACCGTCTGTATCGACAGCAGACTTTGATAAATAAATATTCGGCGAAACCATAATAATTTTGAGATATTTATACTAATCACCACTTGTGAAACCTATACTCAACAATCAACAGTAATGAAATTTCTCAAGGGTAAAAAATGAACGTTAGAAAGAAGTCGACATTGTTCACCCTGGTTCGTTCATGAACATATTAGTCTGTTCGTACACTATTAGTTTTAGGTGCTAACGATCATAATCTACCTTCAAATAGACACCCGGTGTTACGTGAAAAATTCAAGATTCAAATAGATGTCAAAGCGCCAAGTATTTGAAATGGGAAATTTCATGGTAACCGCATTACAACTTTTCTATAATTCCCGTTTCAGCTAATATTAAAAATATTAATATTAAAATAGAGGGTGGGGCAAGCGATTGAGAATACTTATAACTAATAGTTTGTGCATGAACAAACTAGTTCGTTTGTTAATTTGTGTACAATATAATGTACACTTGGACTGTGACATATAGAATTGAATTCCTTATTGTCTATATTGCATCATACATTAACAGCCATCAATGATTAATACATATCGATGGCTTGGTGCACAGATATTGTATGTCCATTTTTGAATTTGTATCGAATTTTAAGTTTGTAGATGCTGGAATAATTCAGGTTTTTCCTTTCATTGTATACATATACCAAATTTATATATACCACAAAAATTACCTTGAACGGTAATTTTTGTGGTATATATAAACGTACAAATAATAATACATTTTAATTTGAACTAACCCAAATATGTACTGATGATGGTGCCTTTGCATATGTAAGTTTGAATTGCATCATATTGCCAATTAATTATACGAAAATAAATACGAACGTCATCCATTTGTTGAAAGGTTCGTGACGAAAAGAAAGGAAATCTTCAACACCTTTAACAATAAAACAGTGTTTACTTTAACAAAACGTGGTCTTTGGGCACGTGCGATGTAAGTAATACATACATGTACATACATACATATATATCAAGTGTCACTGTTTCGCAGAAGGAGGCGATCAATCGAATGCAACGCTATGAGAATGTTTAATTAATTTTATTGTCCTAAGAATCAGCAGTTACTAAATGCATGGGTCGAAAACGTAGTATTTCAATATTATACTGCAGAATTGAATCACTCCTTGTTTGGGGTCATCGACGTGTGGGGACAGAGTTGCATATTACGTCAAGTACTACGAGCGTCTTGAACTTCCGATGTTAAGCATAGCTCGCTCAAAATAAATCGAACAAAAGAAGGATAACAGTCAGACAGCTCTCCCGGACTTCATTTGCAAATTGTGTACATTATGTCATCTAGGATATTCTTGATGCATACTGAATTTTTTTGCGCTGCTGCTTTTCGACATGTCGAGCATATTAATGTATTTGTAGTATTTCAGGAAATGTCACGATCTAGTCGTTTTATAGTCGCTTTCTAGGCGATACATAATTAGTAGAGAGATGTGATGATGTGAAATATAAATGAAAGTACAGATTAAATGATATAAAATTTAAGATTTATTTTATCTCTCTTTAAGTAGGTAATAACTTAATAAGCGTCCTGCGAGTTTATGAACATTTAAAGTGTTCCAAGAATGGTGAAATATATATTTCATATATGTAGTACTGTGTATATACAGGCATTCATACTTTTTTTATAACAATTTCTTCTCAATTTCTACGAAGAATATTATGGAAATTTTACAACTTTGAATTACAGTCTATTGCGGTCTATTACTTTCTAGATATTATGTTGACTGCTACGCGTTGAACAATACTATTTATTATTCGAGTAAATATATGTACACATACATGTACGTATATGTATACTAAATTCTCAATGCTCTAACTATTGTATTATTTTTGACGACTAATTAAAATTGCAAAATATGGCTCATATTCCAAGAGCTATTCGACTTCTCAATGAAATCGTTGTTGCTGAGCTTGAATGCGATATTTTCCACATTAGTGAGCGTAGATTATCGGATATTATTTTAATCTATTTGTTTGGTAGGCTGCGCTCATCATTATTTTCATAATTGAACGTGGTGTATGAGTGGAATTTGGATCTTCTCTATTCCATTTGGGCCTCGCAGAGATGTTTTGTCATATATTATATAATACATCTTATTTTATTCTTATTTTCCTTATGTTTTCGTTTGTTTTTTACCGTATTTTCCTGTTTATGCCATTAATTTATTTTTATTCTATATATTAATTTTTCTCTCTTGTTTTCTTATGTAGGCCAATGTGGCGCATTAGGTTCTTCCTATAATGTCACAATGGTTCAAAACTATAAATAAACAAAAAAATATGTATCAATTTGAAAAATCACTAACTTGATACATATGCAATTAGTATCGATAAGCGATTTCCGACAATCGCTAGACACATTGCGCAAATTCAACACGCGACACGCCCCATGTATACGAAAAAAAAAACCAACAAAATAAAATTTAAATAAAAACTATATATATATATCTGTCTCTCGTGTATACGCAACGGCGTGTTTTCCGTTTTAATATACTTTTAAATTAGGACCCAATTTACCGGTCGAAATTTTTTTGTAGATTGCGTGTGTTTTCGCGTCGGTAAATTAAATAGGAGTGTGAGCTAATCGAAACACGTACAGTAGTAGTACGTACATCCGTACAAAATAAAAAAAGCTCAATAACGAAAAGTGGTATCACGGTCGGTCATCATCTCCCAGTATCTAATACATGTATGTACATATTTTTGGGAAGCACGCGCTAATTACAGATACATATCGTAATTTCGAGTCGGTTACAAATTTCAAAATAGGAAATGTTTACTTGCTACAAACGAGAGCGCATATATAAAACGTTAATGAAATCATCAGAGCAGTAAGGTAGAGCGGAACGTCTCTTGCTATCAACACATGCGGGACAGGTCATAATTTGTTTCATTTAAAGCAGATTCACACGCATCGACGATGACATCGCTGAAGTCAGTGTTTTTCAACATTTTACTATCGTGCGCGAGAACAAAAATAATACTGACATCTGAAGTCAGAAAATGAAGCTGCAATGGACAAACCGAAATACAACCAGCTGTTTTAAATTCAGCGCAAGTTTAACTCAGTCCTGATAGCTTTCACATGCTTTACTAATTGCCATACTCATATTTGAGTACGTCCAAAAATGAGTAAATCCTGCGATGAAAGAATTGAACTACATATGTATATTCCAACTCCTACCAAAATTTTCAATAAGCATCTATTGTTACATTTTGACCAACTGATTTATACAAGATATTTATCAGTGTTTACCTCAATTGAAATTTAAATGGTAACATTTGTAAATCTTAAAATTTTCCCATAACAAAAATTAGCTTGTATGTATACAACCAAAATCAATGTATGTAGGTGACATCCCACTATTCACAGCCGTTCACCATCCACTGCTGAACGAAAACCTCTCCAACATGCTTCCATTCGTATATTTTTTGTCCAATACTCATCCCACACATTTTTCTGATTTCATCCACCCATCTACCCCTGCGGCCTTCCTTTCACTTTTTTACATTCTGTCGGGTACCATTCTTTTTCTTTTGTCCGTCTATCGTAAGTTCCTCTAAATATGTAAAAAATATTAACTCGAAAAATTAATATGCATCTCAAAAAGAAGCCTTTTTGTAATTTCATATATATATATATTTGTCATTCAAAAAGTTTCATGTGTACTGGTTTGGATGATCCGAAATGATTCCTTGAAAAATGTGAGGTGTGATAAAATGAAAACGTCTGGGTTTCTTTCGGCGGCACGACCGTGATGCTAAAACGTAGATGGAAAATCGAAACAGGTTTTCGAACAATGTAACGGTTGTGGATCACAAAATTTTACGGACATTAAACAGAAAGATGCTGCGTAGGAAGGCATTATACATGGAATATATGTATGAATATACGTGAAGAAAATGGTGGTATCCGAATAATTTTCGACCGATGTGTTCCTCAACTTTGCTTTGCTTTTAAATATCCGATATTGTCAACACCTACAATTTCAATGATTATGTAAATGAAACGGTCAAGGAAAAAGTGAAGTATATAATCACAACTGATATATCACCATTGAAATAAAAGCAAATGTTTGAATGAAACATTAACATTGTATACATCAATTATGAAAAGATTTGTTACTAACATAATTCCATAAAATAAGTCTACTAAATATATTGAGAATGGGTTTTATCAGGCGTGTTTTTGAATCACTAGGTTGCAATGTGTGTGTATAAATTGGTTGAAATTCAACGAACGTTCATTTTAAGCTTTTTGAGCATTAGATGCGAAATATGTAGGAATATTTTGAATAGGACAGGACAATCTTATGGCTTCCTAAAAAGTAAATATGTTACAGTGAGTACGAATATAACAATATTTACAAATTCACTTTTCAATGTCAGTGAATTTGTAATTCGAATTACAACGTACTACCAACCCTAACAACCTAATTTTAAATAAATAAAACCAACCCTAACTTAACCTAACCTTAAATAAATAAAAAAGTGTTGGCTGCTAAGATATCATGTGTTTGCTTTCTTATCCAGTCCCACACATACGGCATCAAAAAAAGCCAAATCGAAACAGATAGTGTACCACGAGAGTAGCAATGGACAGGAGCAGGGTTGCGGGGAGGGCGCGTGAGGGCGAGTGCGGAATCGGAATGGGAATGGAGAGGACTGAGGTTGTGATTTGGGGTGGCGCGATTCGTATCGGCGACGCACTATCATCCAAATGTCAAAAGTTGGATGATCCAAAAGTTGGAAATCCAGTGAAAATGTAACTGGTTATGATTTCACTGAAACGTTGGTGAATTTATAATTTCACTGTGACATATACATACATGTTATATGATCGCCCGTCTGAAAGATTACGTGATGTCACTGCTGACCGATTGTAATATTTATGAAAATTATATATGTAAGTAAAATGCTTCATTTAAAATAAATCAAAATAAGATTTTCAATACAATAAGTAAATGCTAAGACTTTTCGAGCATTTTGACCGTGGATCAAGAAAACAATACGAATTCACGCCCAAGTCCTTAACGCGATGATGCAATAATAATTATGACGTATTGTTGTCACTGAGTTTGATTAGACATACCCCAGTTCCCAGTGGGATGATAAATACTTACAAGCGACCCTTACTAGCATCGAGCAGAATAATGAAGTGCCGACTCAAAACAATTCCATCACTAATTTGAAGCCAAATGATTTAACGCAAACTACATTACAATTATTTAATAACTGAAATAGGCCAAGTTGTGTCAGGGCGCGGAAAAACGGTGGCCCGAGGCCCTCCACCACTGGTTACACCCACGATGAATTGCCATAATAATCGCTAATTAAAGGTTCGCTAGCGGGCCAAATTATTATTTCCAACGCGAACAACACGCCTTTGCTTCTGCTGATATAATATAGCTATACATATGTAATTATAACATTTTCGACTTTTTTTCCCAGCATCATATATGTACATACATTACTTAAGTGTGTTTTCCGTGCACAATACGCACATTGTGCATGTGAAATGTAAATATTGGTAGACGATTTGCTCGTTCGATTGTGCGCATATCTAAACGTAACCTGGTTGAATTAGAATACAGCCGTGATAACGGGGGATGTTTATTCTGATATAATGCAAACTAACAATATACCCAAATGTTTGCTTAATTTAACATTATATATTAGGGATACAAAACAACAAAAATGTATCTGCATATATGTTCATATATACTCGCGTATAAATGAGATCATTTATTTTATACAGCATGCCCCAGATTAGATAGGTGGCAAATGTCGCGCCCGTTCAGGAGAATATAAATAGATGGTCAATTATAGGATTAAAGTGATACAAAAACGGGTCTGTTGATCAATAAACGATTTTTTAATGGATTGGTGTATTCTTTCTCAGTAACAATATATTAACCGTGTCTACAGAAATCTTTATATAGATAAATCAAATTGATTTCGGTTTCCAACCCCATTAAAAAATCGGCTATGGTCTAATTTATAATACCCTGAGATAGTATGTATGTCAAATTTGATGGTTATACATACATATATTGCATGCCCGATAGTATTAAATTAGACAATAGGGCAGTAGAAGTAGTTAAAAACTATTTATATCAATTCGGGTCAAATCATTGACATGTCAGGTAATAAAGAAGAATAAATAAGGACGCGTATGAAATTAGGATGGTGTGTATTCAAATTTAAAATGCTCTTTGTAACTGAAGAAAAAGATCTTCGATCAATGTGTCTTGCCAGTGACGCGAAAATTGGGCATGGAACGCCAGAATGCTGCATAAGGTCCAGTGTACTCAAAGAAGTATGGACTGCTGTATACTTGCATAACGAGAGATAGAAAACGGAATACGTGGATTAGAAGTACACATGACAAAGGTGTTTGATGTAATGGTGAGAGTAAATCAATTGAAATTGGAATGGGCGTGTCGCCCATTGAATGGAGTAAAAAAGTGCTAGAATGGTAAAGAGAGAATGTAAAAGGGTGCATGAAAGACCACAGGGAGATGGGTGGATGAAATCAGAAATATGCGTGGGGTGAGATGGATGAGAGTTGCTCAAAACAGAGACGAATGGTAGTGCGTTGGATAGGCCTTCATCCAGCAGTGGATGGCGAATGACTGTGGATGATGATGATGATGATATTGAGACCCGTGGAATTAAATAGCAGACAAGCGTACTCGCTCGGCGTCGTCAGGGTGTTTTAGTATAGGATCCTTTTGATACAGAGCTCCGAGCTCTTCCAAAATATTTCTATGCTTTTAAGCTGAAACGTGAGCTTGAGATAATATACCAAATTTTGATGATCCTAAATTTAAAAAAATAGTATATAATTATGAGAATTTTTCATTTGTTTCCAAATATAGAATATTGTTCTGGTACTTTGCGAACTTTAAATGAGTATTGCAAAATGTAAAGAATGTTATATTTTCGATAAACTTTATTGTTTTAGTTTTTTAAATCCGGAAGAAAACTGATCACTCGAATATCGGTTTTAGATTGTGAATTATCACTAAAGCAATATATGTATGGATTAAAGTAATATTACATTCAAGAATAATTATTAATTGATAAGTAAAGGTATATTGTGATGGAGATAAAAAAAACAGGTATGTATGTATGAAATTTAATGGGCCTAAACAAACAGTTTCAAAAATATATATAAACGAAATGAACATAGATGAAGTAAAAAAAAAATCTGTAATGTGATATTAATGTATTTCTGTTAGGTTTAAATTGTATAAATATAAGAGCCCTAATACTTCAAAGTGGCATAAATCCACTTTTGTTTATTTCGAGAAATATCTCACAAAACATTAAATATAATGCTTTGCATTTAACAATATTTAAAAAAAAAATACAGGTGGCCTTGTAATACGTTTAATCTGCTTTCCCAAGATTTTGGACACATCGAATTAAAATAAGTGATAGCAATTTGTGAATGAAGTCAAACAGAAATATTGTTTTTGAAACTAGAACTTGGACTTTCGCCACTATCAAAGATAACGGCTCATTTATGTACATTTGTATTAATAACACCTTTAGGTTTGTAGCAGAAGTTTCATGCAGTCAAAATGTGTTGTTGTGAACATAATGCACCTTACAACAATAGAGGCTTATGGATGAATCACGATTTCGGGGGTTCCTTTTAGCAATGGGGTATTCCAAGGTCGCTCGATAAACTATAATGTCGATTTACCCACTGCGTAATATCCACCATTATATTGCTTGACTTTATACAGAAATGCACAAAACAAAATATCCGCAATAGCGTATTTTTACTAGCCTCTTATTATTTCAAATTTTAAAATTAAAAAACAATGACAAAAAGAATGTGTTATAAATAAATGGAAAACACAATTCAAACTGTAGTAAATTTGAACTGAAAGTGTAGACCGCACACGACAATAATACAAAAGCAAATATCATGAATTGCGTCAGCAATTACGCACAGGTACAATTCAAGCAAAACGCAGATGCATTAACTCAAATTATAAACGTAGCAATAAATTTTCCCAATTTTCTTTGTCACTGCATATATGTATACTATGTTTGCGGCAAATATACACATATGTACGTACAAACCGACGCACATTTACGTACTACATATATACTACGTCGCATTCTAAACGTATTGCGCATCTCGACCACTCGAGGAACGGCGGGTTAAGGGTTACCATATATACATATATACCCACCCACTCCGACAAACCCTCCCATGAGTACTCACCCCATCCCCTCACTAATTATTTGCGTCGTTTTCGCTCCGGGGCTGTGGCGTCGAGCCATTGCGAAACATTCACTACCTGTGCCCGTGCATATGCTTAGACTGGACTTGTACCATAGATACGACAATAATATATGATATAAGCCTTTAGAAATAGTTTTCATTTCAATCAAGGTCAATAGCGAAAAAGTAAACGCCAAATATTTAAAAGGAGATAAAATGATTGAATAGGGCTGAAACACGGCGGAAATACCTTCAAAAAGATACGTACAATTTCACTAATTATTTTGAAAGGTTTAGTCAATTGAAAACAATACCTTATATATCGATACTTTTTATATAAAGTAATATAAGATATGAAAGGATACCACGCACTTTGAATCAAGTATACTACCCTTTAAGTAATTTATGTAGATTAATCGTATTGATCGTATTGAGTGAATGTCAATGAAATGCGCTGACCAATAGTTCTATTCTTAATTCATCGATGTCATCACCGTCGACCAATGGGATTGCGCTACGACCAAGTCACTCACACTTAAGGATTCCAATCGAATATTTATATATATTAGGCCTTTTTTGGATACTCGAAAAATGATATATTTTTTAATTTTATTCGAATATTATTTGTTATAATTTAATTAGGTCATTTTACGGAAACAATGGCCGAATTTGCGAAGACATAATGAACAAAAAACGTACGTTCAAAGATTTCGACCATTTAAAAAAAATAAGAGAGACGTTAAATATATTGTACTAGTTGTTTTACCCGGCTTCGCTCAGTATTTATAATATAAACAGCTTAAACATGGCGAATCTAATAGTAAATATTCATTTGTTTTATTAAATTTGATGTTACCAACCAACATTACATATTTACAAAGTCTCTTTCGAAATTATATATGTACATAGTAGATGATTCTTTATTAATTATTAAGCCTACATCGACCGCAACTGAAAAATAGTATTTTCTACAGCGGGATCAATCAAGACTAAACTGCGAACTAATCTTAAATTTGAAACTTTTAATGCACTTTTATTTTTAAAATATGTATTTTTAAATTTTAAATCAATATATTGTTATGAATATGCTAGTTTTTTTCGTTTTAGTAATTTTTTTTCAATATCTTAAAATTTATATAATTTTTCGAATATATTCGAATATCTACTAGAATATATTTTATTTGAAGAATATTTGGAATTCCTACTCACACTACTACGATTCTCACACACATTTCACTTCACATGTTATTAGTATTGATTATACTTATCATATTAGACAGGTTTAAAATTTAAACGTGTGCGCGCACTGAAACTACTATAAATATTGTGAATATCTCACATATTGGGTATTTAATCTTAGAGAGGACCTTCTATCAGTTTAAATTGTGAGATAAATATACCGTGGTAAAACAAAAACATCGTATTTTTTAGATTTGATTGAATGTAATTAGAGGTAGTAGATTAGAATGAAATTTATAATTCTATTAAAATTACTGCATAATTAAATGCAATTTTTTTCCGTTTTTAATTTTTTGTCGTATTGAGCACACGTCCCAATATGTACCAGTCAAAGTGCAAGATTTTACCCGCATTATTTACGGCTAGCTATAATATAAACACTGCAATGAAAATGCAAGCGGTCGTCCGTGGTGCGATTTATCGCGACGTGGGGGGGGAGGGGGGCTAGAATTTACGGTATTGTTCATTGCAATGATTCAAAATAAATAGAAATCAAATTTAACCAAAGTATGTGCATAGGACTTTTTATCATCTTTGCCCGATCGGAGTTTATTGTTAGTAAATTGATTGCGACGGTAGAAAATAATTGACATTAGATAATTATACAATTTTCAGAACCTGTAATCATTATGATTAAAAAATAACAGTTTACATTCATATGTACATATGTATATTTTTAACAGTCAGATTAAAATAGATGACATTATAGCAAAAGGTCACACTCCCCTTATACGTTTCATTGGGTAATGAATAATTCTAAAAATAAAAATTATTATAAATTAGCACAGCATTATACGAAACTACAAATTAGTATATGCATGTTACAATCGAAGTGAACTTTCAGTTTTAATATATTCTAACTGGTGTTTTAGGTCAAACATATTGGAATACAATTCAACTAGTAAATTATAACTCTACGAGCGTTTTGATGTTTTTACGAATTCTTTAGAATTCAATAATGCGTTAATATTACGAATTATGGTAATGAGTATCATATTACAATAACGCTAAGAATGTGTTCAAAACAAAATTGTGACTCTCCAACTCAATTTACTAGTCGAGTGACGTTTTCACGGAAACCTAACTTCTCCATTTAACCCGGTACCAACTTATAGTTGAACAATATTTCCAGTAATATATTTTGACAACTTGGAATGTAATTCGCCATATGAATCAAGTAACGTGGGCTAGAAGGACTATATTCCAACTAATCAAAATATATTACTACTAAAAATACACTTCAACTTAACGGTAGTTGATACCAGGTTAGATGGACTATATTCCAACTAGTCACAATGTATTACAACTGGAAGACACACTTCAACTGTAACATATAAATTATAAAGTAATATTTGTTTTAGATTATTATAGTTATTTTAGATTCCTTTAACCGGGACTATGCATTTTTTTCGCTTTAGCTAATATGCATATTTTAGGATGATTTCGAAGCAATTCTGTGTATACCATCAAATTATTTTTATTGAATCGAATCAACAAGAATTGAATATAGAGAAAATTATTCGAATATATTTTCGGCAACGCTTGCATAATATGTATATAAAAATTACATAATAGATAAATAAATGTAATAAAAAAACAAAATACAAGAATGAAGCGATATGCAAATTAGCGACAGTAAAAATAATTAAAAATTCGTTAACGATAATTTTGTGCCTACACAAAACACGTTTCTTTTGACGCGATTGGCGGAATCTCTCAGCGCCAAAAATTAATAATTTCGATAATTGCTGACCGTAAATTACGATTTAAATCGAATGCAAAATTTTCGACTAGGTATTGTCGGGCGTTACGAAATTTTGGCGACGGGGGTCAATAGCACCGAAAAGGTCATCGAGAGTGCATCCGAGCCGGCCCGGGGCGTTCTTCCAATAATAATCATATGAATAATGAAAAAAAATGCAACACAACAATAAAAAGCGAACCGTTATTATACAAGCCGAAATATGCATAATCTGCTCGATTGTATGGAGTGTTATCCGTATTATCATTTCGGGCAACGTACACGCGTCACTCACGATAGTAATTTTTCGCCGTAAAATATGCAGACGCAATATTTTTTAATTACTCGATTTTTCATTATTAATCAGGGCTGTGGAGTCGTGGATTTCTGATTGGGTTCAAAGTCGTTAAAAATTCGAACGACCCCAACTCCAATTTCACGTTAATTACTTTATTTTACTGGATGTATGTACATATGTAGATCTGAGACAATGTTTCTATCTGTCTTTTTCTTATGTTTAGGTAAAGTTGAGGAGATGTCTGACATTTGCCAAACCATTATGTCAAATGCATACATTTTATTTTGTATGAATTCATAAATAAAAAATATAAATTATGAAAATAAAAAAAATTTAATGATTTATATTAGCTCACTATATGTACATATGTATGTTAATATGTATTTGTAGAAATCTGAACTAGTACCCCAGAGATATTAAAAAATAAGCCCAATGGGGAAAAAATGGATTATATATTTTAAATTTTTAAAAACGGAATCAGAGTCGTGTTTTTTTAACGACTCCACAGTCCTGTTATAAACACTGAAATTGTATGAAACACAATAAGATTTCGTGTCGAAGGAAATGTTGATTTTTTTTAACAACGGCTTCATTTCAATAAACGCAATTAAATTCGTTCCATCAAAATACGATTCGTTAAAAAAGCGGCAATAGGTAATGTAAACAAAACAAAAAAGTCTATTCAATTCTGAAATTGCATCTATAGAAAATATTATCATATCAAAACTGCTGACGTTTTAATTACTTAGACTTAAATAGGGTTCTGAAACTATTGTAACGCGTTAAGCAAATGAACTTTCACAAAATAAATACACTACAGTCAACTCTTTTATAACACGGTGGATCAGTTTAGAGATTAAGAAAAGAAAAGATAAATAGATATATATAAAAAATGTGAGAACAGTAGGTACATCATGTACACATACATCATGTGTCATCAACTCATCAAGTATCACATTTTCATTTTTGATTTCTTACTCTTTTTTTGCTTTCTCGAGGAATTGATTTACTGCTTTATAGAGGGGTTGACTGTAGGTACAATGTTTTTACATCATAAAATTTATTTTACAAATCCTTAAATCTTAAACTGGGGTCCACATAGAAATTACCAAGAGTCCGCGAAGGACATTAATGACATTAATGAAAATAAAATTACTTTTACATTATTAGGACTAACCAGAGCACGGTTTGGCCGTTTTCAAATCTCTCATTTGTGGATATTCTAATCAATATTTCCACATAAGTTATTATATTTTTAGTGAAGTTTTAATTAAATACATTAGATCATACAATTTCGTTGCATAACATGAGTCACAAGTGTAACGGACTTTTGACACGACTAAATAAAATTATATTACCAGTACATCAAAATATAGATATTCAATAATAAAAAACAATGATATTTTATAGTTTTACGGAAAATTACGAATGTCTAGGCAGTCTGCAAGCGGCCACACTGTGCAGCGGCAGTAAAACGATAGATTTCACAAACGACGTAAAATGGTTAGAGTTGGGTGGGATCCACAAAAAATGTTATTCAAGAAGAGGTCAGCGGATTACACAAGTTTAAGAGGCGCTGCTTTAAGGCATCTTTTACATAAACGTGTAGGAAAGAAATAAATATACATTAAAAATGTTTGAAATTTCGACTTCTGATTGTATGACACAAATCGACTTAAGTTAGTATTGTATGAATTATTTTATTTAGGTATGATTTTTTATACAACGAATGTTCCGTTCTTCAAGGACGTTTTGCGTAAGCGTTTAGGCAAAGAATTACCGCTATTATACATATGGATATCTATATACATATATAGATATCCCAAAAGAAAAAACAAAATTTGCTAATAAAGATACGATAATGCGTGAAATAATTAAAATAAAGCGATAGCCTCAACATAAAAAATATAATTTATTGATTAAACGCTAGGTAGTGGGTAAAGGTGCAAAAAATATTAAACGATTAATCAAGAATTATTCACATCGACGAAAACAGTCAATGAACACCTGTCGTAATTTTTTTGCGACGTAACGACGTGCCCGTACGTCACCGAAGGGTTAGTGGTGACTGGCTACGGCCACATAATGCAAAATACAGTTCATGTATAATATAATGTGTTTTTATTAAACATAAAAATGTATTTGTCGAATTATTCGTAAAATCGTCGGAGCAGGGGTGACAAACTGTGTCGGACACGGTCAGAAAACTGCACGAACACCGTTAACCCGAACCGTCACGTACAATATTGAACCAGCAAAGCAAAGCGAAACATTCCGCAGATTTAATGAATAAACCGGAGTGAAACTACCCTTTTTTGTACAATTTTTTTTCTTTGTATTTCTTTTCAACCGGAAACGATACAAAATTTCCCGCGATCGACATCCGAGACTGTGAATTCAGTTTCTTATTGATCACTGTACATAAAATATTGAAGTAGAACTATGGTATTCGTGAGGATATCGCCTTTAAAACCACTCTAAGATCGAAAAAGTAATAAAACTAATAACGTTAAATAAAATGATTCATTACAATTATTTGGCCGGGTGACTTGAGGTCACGCAGTAATTCAAAAAATGTACGCAATTTTTTACATATTATTTTCGATTAAACTTAGGTTGATTCCAAATAAACACGACCAGAGTGACAAAATAGAAGTGAAGTTTACAAATGGTTCCAAAACCCGGCCGGAATCGAAAGATTCGGATGGTTATTGAATCCACGTCCGATGTCTCCTGTTAGAGATTGACAATTTGTCTTACTTAATTTAAATGGTTCCTATAAAATCGGCATCCCCTTCCTCTCTCGCGAATGCAACTAGCCTGAATATGCTGATTTTTGAAAGTATTATATTACATATATGCATACGTGGGTGAGAAGTATGACAAGGGTAGTTGCTACAGTGTAGAATGGAGAGATTGAAATGGCAATGAACGAAAGCTGGATAAAATAAGTGCTGGAATGGTACCCGAGAGAATATAAAAGAGTGAAAGAAAGGCCGCCAGGAGAGTTGAAGAAAGGCGTGTTGGAGGCCTTCAGCCAGGAGTTGATGGAGAATGGCTGCAAATTATGATGATGATATTTATGCATGTACACAGTTTAACATGGTGCCAGTTTGGGGTGATGTAAAATAAATCTAAATTAGAAGCTGTTATAGTGGCAAGCCTGAACAGAATTGAGTCCATTGAAATGTGGTGTTACCGGAGGATGTTAAAAATCTCATGGAAGAAGCATGTGAGGAACGAAACGGTCCTCCAGCTTCTTCATAAAAAGGATAATTATAACTAAAAAAAAACCGTACTGTCCAAAAAGACCATCGTATTTGATGATATGTAATTTAGTATAACTAATTATATGTAAACCTGTATGAAGTAACCTGATTAGGATCCATTATTTCGGCGGATTTGTCGGCACGCGAAATGACAGATATAAACGTCATTCGACTTTTGGCTGAAACACCACGCTATTCGACTTAACACCACGCAATTTAACATTCATTTTAACCTCATTATATAACCTGCGAGTGCAGTAAAAATATATAAGAGAGATAAAGAGAGCATATAATGCAAATTTTATAAAATATAGTGAAAAAAGAAAAAGTTATAGGCGATTAAAAACATTAAAATCTGACACAGCGAGAAGGTGGCGAAAAGGTAAAAAAACGATCGGAAGAGTTTGGATAAATACTAATAGACGTCACCGAGAACGAAAATGGAGTATTTTCAAACGTGTCTATTACGATTATTTTTACCATCGTAATGGCGGATTTGATTTCCACATACATCGAGCAAAATGGCAAAGTTTGAAAACAATCGGTTAAGAACTCAAATTTTGTTAGACGAAAAAATCGAAAGCGAGCTAAGAAAAGGCTAGTAATAAAAAAAGAGCTTCTTGACAAGGTTAAGCGCCGTAAGATAATATTTTGGCCACGTTATTCGCGGCCCCAAATATCGCCTCCTACAAACAATCATAGAGGGAAAAATAGAAGGCAAACGATGGCTAGGGAGAAAGAAGCTCTCTTGGCTCTGGAACAACAGCTTATGGATGGGACTCGGACTCCAAAAATTGTTTCGGCTTGCCGATGATAGGGAGGAATTCGCACGGACCATTAACGATGTCTGCCAATGGTAGTCGCCTACGTCCGAATACGGATTCGGCATTAGAAGAAGAAAATAATCAATTTTTTAAGCAGTAAATTTGGTGTATGTTTTGGCAAGGCTTAGCCATGATGTGCGCAGTTCTAGGTTTAAGCATTGCGAGCGAAGCTTTTCAATTAGAAATGCGTTTGAAATTATCGTTGAAAACAAAGGTATATACAACAATAGCTATTGGGTACGTTTGAAGAACGACCGAATTGTGCAGTGGTCGTCATATGCGACACAATAGTAATTTATTCGAGCATTGTTTAAAAATTGCCGACTTCGTGGTATAATTTATGTGCGCTCGCGAATAGGCAGGCATAGACGAACGACGGCGATAAAAATCCTCATCGGTTGTCCCGAGTGTTACAAAAAAGCGTTTGTCCGTGCGCGGGTCAAATTTTGCTACCAGTTGCGTTACGTTGTTGTTGTGTTTGTTTTGGCGAAATGTAAATTTTTGAAAGCGCCGTATTGATCTTACGGTTAAGTATTTTCACTGAAAAGTTAAATATACTTTGAGCGACTTCAGAAACCATAAAAATTTTAAAAACATTTCGTAACGCAGTACGCGTTTCGAGGACAACTTTGAAACGTAAACAATCGTACGAGTTGATTATACCTAATGAATACATACAACATTATAATTACGCCGAAATGGACATTTTAATTGAATTTTCATTTATTGCGATGGACTCCGGGCATTTTTTTTAATATGCCAAGCGGTTTTACAAAAGTTACATAATGCAAGCATATTGTGCAAAATTCTGATACACACTTTTCTTCTTACCGCCTTTTATATCTGTTCTTATTTGTATTTTTCATATTGCATATTTTTTTTTATTTTTCGCCTCATTTATTTTATGACTGTGATTTGATTGCATTTTTGTAACAAGTAACAAATTCCTTAGGTCCATCGGTTTTGTCTAAATTACTACAAATAATATATTGAATATAAATTATAGTAATATAATAATAATACAATTATTATTTTATGCATATTGATTAACGTCGATAATGCGTCAAAATTCTTCGGTTTGTAACATTTACGGGAGCAAAGATTGTTAACCACTGGCATTATTTATGTCCTAATTTGTATGTATGAGGCATGTCAATAATTGTATAATAAAATAATATTTCAACTCCAGTACCTTTGAACATAAACGTATAAATGAAATCATATAGGAAAATACTCGCAAGTATTCTACCTAGGGATTACAATTGAAAATAAATACATTAAGTACATTCTTAATAATAATTAATAATCTTAATTGTAACAACCGTCTGATCGTATTTATTACGACTTAGTTGGTTTGTGTTGCCACTATTAAGCATGCGTCAGTGTAGCCACTCTTACGAATGCATCAGTGTTGATACAAGATAACTGTCAAACAGAAAAAAAGTATTTTCATAACTGTCAAAGATAAAATACAGGAGTTACGATTACTGTGTTACCACTGTAAAAAGCTTTAAGATCAAAAAAAGAGAAATAATATTTCTACGGTTGAAATATGCCTTCATCCCGCTCAAAATTTTAGTCATTTTGGACAATTAATACTGATAATAAACACAAATTCCAGACTACCTAATTTACAATACGAAATTTGCACGGATTTTCAATGCAATATTAAGCCTGTAGGTATATGAACTACATATTTACGATAAAATAATTTCCGGTAAATTTTCCAATTTACTTGTAATTAGCGAAGGCGAAATTTTGGCAATTTACCGATAAACTGATAATGCAATCCCCAATTTTAACACAAAAAAAAAAAATTATTTCTAGTGTACGATTTTATCATATCCATAAAAAAAATATTTATTTCTAGTTTACGATTTTATAAAAATATGTACATGTATGTAGTCTGATTGATTAATGTTATATTTTGATAATTGTAGCGCAATAGGCCATAATATTATAGTTGGAACCATAAAATAGATACAATAAATATCGGCCCACGATTAAGGGGATGAAAAACATTGGCAAAAAAAATAAATTTGTATTATTTTGAATACTTTACATAATTAATTTATGAATAATCTAGCATTCATTCATGTGACAATCTTACAAATTCTAAGTTCACGCACACATCCGGGATCGTTAATGTTTTGCGGTCAAAAACTACATACAATCCACAATCAGAGCACTAAATCGTAAAGTTAAACAAATAAAAAGCATTTTATTTGATGTAATCCATTCATTCGCATGCATCAGATTTGTTAGGCGGAAAATGAAACAATCGATAATATGCAATTAAAAATGAGATAAAATTTTAAGTAATATTAACTTTAATTTTAAGTAACATTAACATCTGTTGTCACGAAGTCATAAGCAGACTTAGCCGGCCAGGATGCTTTAACCCACAAAAAATGGTTCACTGTTGTCATTTACTATTGTAATTGACAATGGTGAAGCATTTTTTGTGGGTTAAAACATCCTGGCCGCCTAAGTCTGGTCATAAGTTATAACCGGAGATCGGCGGACAAGTTGCTTTTGCCCACAAAAAATGGTTCACTATCGTCAATTTTTTTTTGCTCTCTTGCTTTGTAGGACAATAGTAATTGACAATAGTGAACCATTTTTTAAGGGCAAAAGCAACTTGGCCGCCGATCTCTGATTAACACTAATAACTTATAAGAGCCGGACTTATAACTTATGAACTTATAAGCTTATAACTAATCATTTCAATGACTAGAAGAGGGTGAACAATGAAGAACTAAAATGAGAAAGACAAAGATGAAGTCACACGGGCGTTATAATACTAAATAGGTTTTCATCTGTTTTATATTTGAAAAGTTCCAACATCAAAATAACATTTATTATGTTATATTACTTTAAAAAAAAAAAAACATTGAAATATTTAAAAATCGTTAAGGGGGAGAGGGTTGAAATTTGAAACGCAGGCAAAAATGGATATGATCGTTAGTAGAAAAATATGGTACCATAGTATAAAAAACACCCAATTTTATGCACGCACACACAGACCTAATATAAAAAATCACGAATCTAATAATGAAGAAGGGGATTTTGAAGACCCGCATGCGAGCCTTTCTGTCAATTGTGACACCGGATGATTAAACACACACATAATGCTCCCAATCGCCCTCTCTTCATAGACGAAGCATTAAAACTTAATTGTGCTTCATGTGTAAAAAAAAAAATATTACAGCTATAATATTTATTTCGAACATAAAATGAAAATAGTTCCTTCGTGTGGTCACAGGCGCAGTAGGATCGTCTTCGGAAATTTTAATGAACATGACTCAACGTTTGAATGCAACGTCTTCTCAAACGTCGCATTGTGCACTCGAGCAATGCGGACAGACTGAAAGAACGGCGGATTAAAAAGCATCGTTTTTTTATTATTATTTTTGGTTTCATCTTGTCCCCGAACGAAATTTGGCGTTACCCACTTTGGCGGCAGTTGAACGCCAATAAAGCGGCGAAACGGCAGATGTGCGAGATAGCGAAACGATGTTACTCGGATAAAGTTTAGCTCATATGGCAAGGAAAAGCCAGTTCGCTCTAAAAGGATGAAATGTCATACGAAACACCTGTTTGTTATTTGGGGTTGTTGTTGTGACGTCACCGGAGCTCTTTGATAAAGGAAGCGGTGAGATAGCATTCACGTAAATATGCCCGCAACTATTTTAATAACATTCGCGAAACGTATTCTGTATTCTACATATCAATGGCTTGGTGCACAGATATTAGATCTCCATTTTTAAATTTTTACGAATTTTAAGTTTACAAATGCTGGAATAATGCAAGTTTTTCCATTCAAGGTAATTTATGTGGTATACATAAATTGAAAAGACTCCAAACCTAAAATTCGATACAAATTCAAAGATGGACATATGTATAATATTTTTGCAACAAGCCACCGATATGTACTATTTATTATATGTATATAACGTGTGACTGTCTAGAGTTGTGAATTAGCACCGAATTAATTTTAATGACATTCCGAGTTTTGGTTACAATTTTCATTGAAAGTATCATGTTTAAAAATATCATGTTTAGAAAGTATCATGTATAAAAATATATATATGTACATATTCCCTACTATTGGTAAGAAATTATCTGTTTCATGTAGCCTCGTGCTGAGGATTTTGTAGTACATACATACATATATAGACTGGAGGATGGCTATTGAAGATGTGAAATTTTTACAAGTTAACTACAAACCGCAATTGTTTGTTTTTTGTTTTATTTGAAAAAAAGTGTAACTTGGGATATAAATTTAAAAATGAATCATCATATATTTCCATTATCATCATCAGCCATTTGTCATCCACTTCTAGGTGAAGGCCTCTGCAATACGATTCCATTCGTCTCCATTTTGGGCAACTCTCATATAACTCATCCCACACCTTTTCTAATTTCATCCACCCATCTTCTTTGCGGCCTTTCTTGCACCCGTTTACATTATCTCGGGTACCATTCGAGCACTTCTTTCGTCCATCTATTGTCCGTTCTTTTAGCTACGTGACCCACCCACTGCTATTTCAATCTCTTCCCTATACCCTTGTATTACTTCTCACCCACGTATTCTGCATTATATCTCTCCTCGCTATTCCAAGCATATAGCGTTCGTATCTACGTCATATTAAATGTCATATTTCAATAAAAATGTATCCAGTGCAATTATTTTTACTTTAGAATGCACCGCGGTTTCATATTATTCAATTAATGTAGTAAAATTAAGATTTACACAATAAAATAATAGGAGACGATTGGGAAAAAATGACCAATACGATGCCAGTATAATCTTGAATAAGATGAGGCCTCATTTGCCATTTTGGTATGTCAGATACTCATTAGTGTGATCGAACGGTGAGATACATGATCTTTAGTTTTTGAAATAAATTTATACATGCATATATGACGTTAAAAATTCTATTAGTAACAAAACTACACATGTAATTTTAAGTTTTTGGTTGAGTCTCGGTTCACCAAAGTTACGGTAGATCAATATATTTTTATATTTTTGGTTCAATTCAAAACCGGTTTGCACCTCGGCTATACATTTCTATTAACACTTCAGTTAGATACGAAAGCGTTAATAATAACAATAAACGAAAAGCACGTGAAATGTGCATATTGAAAATTGATTTCGTTTAGTGAATTTACTTTTAAACTAACCCTTTGACCGGTTTCGAATTTACAAAAGGATGGAATTCACGTTTGTCTTTTGTAGGAACGAGAATTCGTGTCATCTCGAATTTATAGTGTCGTGTTCACCATTATACACAAACATACATACAAACACACGGCCATATAATATAATACGTTCATTCTAAATTTTAAATTAGAAAAACTGCTTTGGAAAAGGCTCGTCAAAATTTAACGACAACTTTTTAAGCACCCAACAGTTACATCGAAGTGATCGGCAACATTTCGACGCACGATAAATATTTTGGTGCGAAACGACGGCGTAAATTATCCTAAGTTTATAGCGATTCGCGAGCGGATGAATGATTTACAAACGAAAATGTCGAATACTACATGGTTAAAAATCAACTTTGGGGTCTTACGGAGCTGAATATGTACGGTTCGGAATCTCAGCTATGGGTTTTATTCACGGTGCTGGACCGCAGGACCATAAACTGCAGGTAAGGCCCACCTGAAGGGAACACGAGCGTCCATGTTGTTGCGGTCTCTCCGCTTTATCCAAATACTATTTCGGTCGTCGGAGCCGATCCCCCTGCATTTACATAAACAGAAAGAATACTCGAACGTTTCAATAGGGAAAGAATACCTGAACAAAAATGGGGCGAGGAGGGGGGAGGACGCACGGTACACAATAATATCCACATATTTAGCTTTATTTTCTACAAAATGCATAATTGAGTAACATGAAACTGAGATGACTTTTGACTCGGGCAGTGCAAAGACCGTCAATTAAGTGAAGGGACAGGTCTAGGAGGAATCGATGTACTCGTGTGTACATTTAATATTTACTTGTGTGGAATACCCGTTATGCACTAATGTTATACATTGAATTTTTGAGTAATCATTGCATATGTACATCCAACAAATTTGGTTTTATTGATTAAATTATAATTGACTTGCTATATAAATAATATACATATAATGCAAAGAGGTATGTGTATATGTTTGTTTTATTTAAAACTGGCAGAACTGCCTGTCATTACTAGGATGAATGAAAGTAACTTTTACAGAATTTTTTTTATGTCAGTTGGAGTATCACGAGATAGTTGTTCTAAATAATTGAAAACTATACATTTGCATAGCGAAGATCATTTCAGTACATTTTCTAAACCTAAAAAATCAAACAATTAAGGTCGGTAAGATTAAAATTAAATTCTGGGTATAGTAAACCTCAATTGGAATTTTCAAGCATGTCGGAACCGGCTCTTTTAATATGTTAAATGGTTTAATTATTGTCAGACATATCGACGTTAATCCACAATGGATAACTAATAGACGACATACCACGGCAATGGTTTAAACCTAAAACACGTTTTTAGGTATACAAATATATTTCCTACATACATATATAGATAGTTAATTAATATTAAAAAAACAAACAAACACTAGTGATTACAATTAAACGAGTAGATACTGTTTGAAAAAACCATTTCAACTTCTTCCTGTCTAATATCACTTTATTAGATTTTTTTCTGAGTTTGCTTTTGTTGGAAGTGTCTCGATAGAACGAGCGGTATTTCCTAATATATTCGATTTTATGTGTCAGCGGTCATTTATAGAGGGGTCAGCCACTAGTGGAGTTACCCTAAATGCCTAATAAATGCTTCAAATCCGAACCCATATTTTAGATATGTAGATAAAAGTGGACGAAGCAACACAAGCTTTATCGTAAAAGTATACTGCACGAATTATAGTACAAATTAAATCTGAGAATCTGCACGAATTTTAGTACAAATAAAAGTATAAAAAAAAGTACAAAAAAAAGACCCGGAGTATAAATATAATGATATAAAATCGCTTGCCTAGTTCTTTGATTTTGTCACTAAACCAACAAGTTGAGATCAATTCAACTAGTTTGGAGTATTCATCAAATGTCCATCATACGCAAAAATGACGATTTTGACTTATATTGAAAACCTTGATGGGAATCGAGTCACCCTATTATTTATACGAGACGAGTAATGACTGCGCAAAAAATAAACCACAAAATCATATTAATTCACACTCTGATATTTGAAAGTGATAAAATGTAAATTCGTCGTACTGCATATGAGGGAATTGGGGTATAACTTACACGCATTCACAAAATAATCAGTCGGGGATCTCATATCCGAAATCGACGTGAATAAATGTATCAAATACGTTTAATTGAATGCATAGTGTAAATTACATACGACCATGCATAATTCACTTCATGGATATTAATCGCTTAAAATATGTATACCAATCGTCGTCTATCGCTAAATAGTAACACAAATCAGAATTAATTTAATTTGGATAAAAAAAATCACACATACATACATATGTACGTTATATGTACCTTAAATGTGGCATGACTGAAAATTAATATGGTTGCGTATGATTTATTAACGTGGTTGATAAACTAAATTTAGATACCAGTTCTTTATAAAATCATAAATTTAATTTAATGTACAAAAAAAAACTGTACATATGAACTTTGCGTGCTTTTCGCCGGAATTCAAAGCACGACTCGAATCCCTGGCGTACCCACTCGGGGGTCAAGGATTCCGATCGGTCGTTTCAGTGTTAGCCAATTCTGTGTGATTCTTAATTCGGAATCGGATTTGGAGCTTGACACTAGTTAGCTTTTCGAAATTTAGAAAAATGTTCGGTGAAAGCGCACTAAGAAATTCAGGGCGCGACAAATTTTTTTTAGACTAAAAGAAATAAAAAAAAGTTATTATAAGATAACATTTAAAAAGTGTACATTTGTTTTTACTATTATATGCTTTTTTCTGCAATCAATTTTACTAACAAAAAATAATAATTTAATAGTTTCGAACCTACAAATAAACTGCCGGTGCCTAATAAAACAATATCTATATATACATACGTATAAATAGTTAGGTATATTATAACTATTAATAAATAAAATATGTAGGTGAAAAAAGAGGTAAGAATAGTAAAAGACAAACAAGAAGATATTGCGATATACATGTAAGCACTTACGAATAGTTATATTATAAAAAAGTGAAATATGTATTATGCGCACTAGTTTTCCTCAATAATTGATATAATGTAATAGAACATAAGAGGTAAGTAAAAAATGAATTGCGACCGATATGTAAAATTTTATCTACCTTACGAACTCGTACATACATGTTATTATATCACCAATCATCATCATGAAGGCCTCTCCAACGAGGTTCTACTCATCTCTTTTTTGCGCAACTATCATCCATCTCAACCCGCACATGTTCCTAAGTTCTTCTACCCATCTTCTCTGCGGTCTTCCTTTTACCCTTTTCCATTCTCTCGGGTACCATTCTACCATTTATTTTATCCACTTTTCGTCCATTCTTCTAACCACATGGCCTGTCATTTCAATCTCTTCACTCTATCCACTACCCTTGTCATACTTCTCACTCACGTATTCCGCCACCTGTCTTTCCTCGTTATGCCAAGTATACAATGATCAATACATTGGACGGCAAGCTATTTTTTTTAGTAAAATGAAGCTCTGTACTGTCTTATTTTAATAATGCTTGTAAGATATTATTTCAATATAAGGATACAATTTTATTTACCACAAAAAACTACTGTCGTATGTATGTATAAGATGCACAACCGACGAGTAATGATTAGAGATACGTATTATTAGCACCCGTTTCTTTTTTTTTTTCAAATTAACCAATTTCATGTTTCACTTCTGAACAGAATGTTCAGCTTTGACATAACTTTATTTTAGGCGTAACATCAAAAATAAAGATCAATTTAAATATTTGGAACACAATATTTCAAATACATACGTACAATAAACCAAATAAAATTACAATAATTAGGAAGCAATGATATTAGAAAATACATAAATAAATGTAAAAAAAATCGTACAAATTACTTTGTAGACCCGCCGAGAACACGGCAAAAATATACAAAATTAATTGATAAAAATAAGTAACATATGCATCAAAACATATGTATGTATCTAAACTTACATACATACCGAAAATGGTAAAAAAATACGGCACGGCACGCCTAGGTAGACTCCAGCTGTGATAGGTGTGTCTTCATATTATTGTTAATTCGCATGATCGTATTAATTCAACAAGTTTCTCATACATTTCTTCAAATATGAAAATCACCGTTATCGATCATAGTAAAACCTATTTCAACACAAGGATAAAATGTCACCGAAAACACTCCAGGGGATGAGTTTTTTAGCGTTTATTTTGAAAGCGCAAAACTACCTAAAAAAAAAGTGCAGCGTGCCACTCTTAACAAGGTCTCAAAAACCGTATTTTCGGGAGGGGGGAGGGGTCTACCGTATATTGCAAAATATTCAAAAACGGGTCTCTAGTAATGACTAATTCACAAAATGCTACGAATCGAAATCAAAGCGTAAGTAAGTAATTGACCAAAACGTAAGGCTTTTTTAGCATAACTGTAAGTCACCAGTCGAATAATCAATAGACGTATGTATGTTATCCTTGCTCTATTCAACGACCTACATAAGTATGATAGCTATTTATTGTGATTTTATTAAATAGCGTCATTTTTCGTGTCACTTCATACAATACCAAGAATAGACATAGTTCTACGTCGAAGAATAAACCACTATTTACATTATCGACTTGAAATAATGTGCGGTGCATTTGGATGCAATAGGCCCGTTCGGGGACCGAGCGCGGAGGGGGAGGGGGAGATTCAGGGTGACCCCACGACGAAGGGGAAGCTGCGGGACAGCCGCCGGTCCTCCCACTATTCGAGGGGGATATCGGCGAGGGAGGAAAAAAACAACAGCTGACGCCCTCATGGACAACACGTCCCCCGTCACATTATTCATACGGAAATTCATTTGGGAAGCTGCATTCGAAACAGGCGTTCGGCAAAACCGCGCACAGCAAGGGAACTATTATACAAATACGTATGACCAGCCGCAAAACGCATGGGCATTTTTATTCGTTACGTATCTATAATATCTACATACATATATTGTATGTACATATTATCGATTCCTGTCATATATGCCCATAATATTATCAACAGTATATCCTCCGGTCCAGACATTTCGTGCAATGTGGCTTTATTATTGTAACACTTTGCACGAAACGCTTCGGTCATATGTACATATGTATTTACGTGTTGAATAATCAAAGATTGCGGTGTTTTGATTGAAACTGAATGATTCATGTTCGATTGATGATATTATATTAACGCTGATATTTTGTCACAATGTTTTGCATTTGAGACAAAAAGTATTTCCTATAAATAAAAACATAACGTTGCAGTTATTCGATAAGCGTCAAATAAAAAGAAAATATATAAAAATTTAATTTAAATTCTTTATATTATTACTATTTAGTTATCGTGTATTTTTAGAGTACTTGAAATATCCACTTACTCAACTTTAATCGTGCCGCCTGAAGTCCTCGATACCTTAAAAGTTTAGAATTACTAGACATTTATCTTTTCTTAGTCACATATTTTATCTATGTATGTAGGAGTCGCCACAAAGATAGTCTTCCATCCAAGAAAAACATAGCACATCATAAGGTAAATCTTTACAAAATTTATTTTAATGCATAATCTTTATTTGAAATTAATGACATGACACATGAACATTTAATTCATACAATTTCGGAAAAAATAATAAGGTATTTAAAAGTTCTCTTGCTTGTGAAAAAAATAGCATCAAATGATTAGACTTTTTAAAACACACTACATACAAGGACATACATAGTTTTGTCTAATATATACATATGTTCACATGTTTCGTTTTGAACCAGGGCTGTGGAGTCGGATTCAGAGTCGTGACTTCAGTTGAAAAATGATTTCGCAATCATCTATTTACCTAATAATATGTATATGTACATGCATATTGAAATAATAATTTAGATTTACTCAACAATACCCAATGTATGCAGATCTGCGACGCAGTATACATATCTTGGTTAATTCTAATGTTTCTAATGTCAAATTGCGGAGATGAATAGTATTTAATAAAACCGTTAGGCCAAATGCGTACATTTTATTAGTTTCACGTATGTATTTACAAATAGAATAAGAGATAAGAGATATAAAAATTACCACTAACACGAAAACCATGTGAAATGCAAAGGAGGTATGTAAAAATACAAAATATTAAAAGAGAAAAGATTCAATTAAAGGTTAATGAATTACATCGGCTCACATATGTTTGTATAATCAACACACTGTATTCAAATTATATAAATCGGAGTAAGTGTCGGGTTGTGAGGAAATATCGGAAGCTGAGTCGTGTTTTCGACAGGCCTCTTTTGAACACTTAAAAACTTATCGTTCTTTTAATACTACATATGCTACAGTTCAAGCATTCATTCCATTTCGTTCATGAACATGCTAGTTTGCCCATACACGAACTATTGGTTTATTTCAGAGCTAACAATCAAAATTTAACCTTCAAATACACTCACCAGGTGTCAAATGAAACATTTGATATGTTAATACGAAAATGGCAAATCCTATGGAAACCGCACAACAATGTTGCTATAATTACCGTTTCATCCAATATTAAAAACATTAACAAACAACAAACAAACGTTAAGCATATGTACTTCGTTTGTCAATTGTTCATTTGTGTACACTATAACTGGCCAGATTGGTTCGTGTAGGAACACACTAGTATGTTCATGAACGAATGAATTTTTCACTTGGACTGTAGCATATACGATTCAAACTTAACAATTTGATAATGCATACATATTACCAAATTTCATAGATGCCGAAACCTCTATGAACTTTTTATGAATAAAATTGAGCAAACGTATTCAGATCAATTCATATGTATGTGGCTGAAAAATCATAACTAAATAGCCTCCATATCTTCACCATCAGTACGAAGAAAATACAAAATACACGATTACATTGCGACATCGATTCAGTAGTTACAACCGTGAACTTACAAGTCGTTCGATCGAAAACAAGTAGGCAACTGTGATTAGATCGAAATTTTCAAACTCGAACCACTCCATACACGATCTAATCTCACTTTTTGAACGAAACTGTACGATCCAATCAGAGAGGCTACTCACTACGCGGTTAGTAAGTGGTTGTGATTGCTGCCGGCATCGAGTGATCCGGTCTGGGCGTGATTACAATAAACCGAACGAACGACGGAATCTATCCTCTCGAGATGAAAATAATTTACGGATGGATTAAAAGGAGTTAACCTCCCCCCCCCCCCCTCCGCCCAACCTCTTCCTCCGGTGTTAATTAAGCCTAGAATGGACCTTCGACTTGATATGTGTTCGGATCGAGTAGATTGTTCACACTTGAGAGAGTTCTCGTTTTATGACGGTTCGATTTTTGCATTGCAGTTTTGGATTGCGCGGTGCAACTTGGCTCAATCTTACTTGGAACGTTTCTATGCCAACGAGCGACATGCTACCTGCAAAGGTTTGAATTTTCACTGGAAAAATCGAAGAGCACGTTCGTGACATTTGCACGCCATGGCGTGTCTTTATGATAATATTTCTTAATGTGAACCGGACAAGTGAAACTACTATGCAGTTGCTTGCACATACACTGCAACTTCTCATAAGCTTTCGGCCGAATTTCCACATCAAAACTTTGGGTAAAATTACATAGGTTACAAAATCTTTAAATTTATAATTTGTAGAAGTAGAAATCTTTAGATTCTGCAGCGAGGTTCGTCTTTGCAATTTTACAACATTTAAGTAATATTACATTTTTGAGCTTGTACTTTGATAACACTGAGCAACAAAAAATCATGTTTTTTTTTACAGGAGCGGAGACTACTCAATCTTTACTAAGTTTAATCCACTAAATTAAAATATGACAATGATTTCTGTTGGCTTATTCTACTTTATGAGATATAAGCGTTTAAAAAGCGCAATTTTAGCTTTTGTAGTCTTTAACTAAAAATCTATTATTGCTGTGCTGAAAGTGAGTATTGGAATCAATAGGCAGATGTTTTTTTCTATTGATTGTGATTTTTTATTGCTTTCAAATAAATATAATAAATTATCTTGCGAATTTTATATTCGAAAAAATATTGGAGGCGTTAAAATATTTTTCGCGTGGGTTGATTCCGGCAAATGTTACTTGGTTTCATAGGTAACTTTTCATATTACGTATCTATGTATTTATGTACGAGTACGGTAAAATCCACTATCAATGCATGGATTACGACTAATATACATTGTATAGTACATCATCATCATTTAGTCATTCACCATTTACTGCTGGATGAAGGCCTCACCTACATGCTTCCAATCGTCTGTTTTGCGCAAATTTTATCCATTAATAAGCCCGTTTTAAAGGCCAAGACGACGCATAAAGCCCTCAACATGAGGCCACTCCTCCCCCCACAACGAATATGGTCCGAGAGACCGTTTCGGCGGAAAACGAGACGATTTTCCAGATATATTGCACTAATAGGGTACCATTCCAGTACTTCTTTTGTCCACTTTATCTACTACTTTTGTTCTTTTGTCTCCACTTTATCTACTACCCATGTCATACTTCTCACCCTTGTATTCCGTATCCTATCTCTCCCCGTTATGCTGAGCATACAGCGTTATATACTTCCTTGAATGCATTGACTGTGTGTTCAACATTTTGGCGTTCAATGTGCAAGTTTCACATCCATACGTCATAATTGATCGAAAATCATGACTTGAGGCAAAGCGGCAATTTTTATTTAAAAACTGCATTCATTCGCCCAAATGTACTCTATCCTAATTTCATACGTATTTTTAATTCCTCTTCAGCATATACATATAACACATATTGGTTATATGCTTAGCATTTTTTTCTATATTTAAATGCCCATTAATATTTTTTTATATATTTAACATTTTTTTTTTAATATTCTCGGAATTAAATCGACGAGGCAATTTAAAATACGTTTAATTTTTTTCGCATTTCTATTCGAGTTAATAAGATACATCGCAAAATTGAGCTCCAATTTCGTGTTATTGGAAATCCGAGTTCTTTGATAACACAAGTCATTTCGATTTCCGACGAGAATGCATCCTCGCAAAAAGCTCGTTTTTTGCACGAAACCGATTGAAATTTAATAAATTAACATATTTTCTTCTCTTTCCGAAGAATCAACGCATGAAGAAAACAATAAAGACGACGCGATACGCTGAACAGCACACGATATCTGTTTAACGGCCCGATTATGGAAATGCATCTCAACCGGTGTGTGTGTGTGTGACTGCAGCTCGATGCACTTTTGCGAGCAGCTGATTTAGAATGCCCGCAAACACGAGGTCGAAATTGAACGTGTAATGTTATCTTATTTTTTACAACGGCTAAGAAATGTAATAATTGAATAACTGCGGGAACTTGGGGCAGACGATGAAAATGTCTTATCTAAAATTGGTCTCGAGATATCATCGACATTTTGTTCATCTACTTGCCGTACGCGTATGAAAATACTGCTATTTACCTGCGAAATTATGCGTTCGCATAATTTCGAACGACTATCAAAAATCGGCGTACGAGAATTGAAACGGTGCACCATTATTTTTTTTCTGTCTGTCCAATCATTATTATTACGTACTTTGATAATGATTTTTATCATAAAATACATAATATGAATATTCAAATTTTTAGAGCTACGTAAGCATGTTTCATAATAAGTACATTAGACTTTTTTATTGGGGAAAATAAATACATTGATTAAATCGTATGAGCCTGCCAGAATTAAAATAGAATTTATATTGTATAATTAAAATTTGTTTTAATAGCAACAAAAAAAAGCTTTTAAATACTGAAATTATAAATATTTTATGAGTCCAATTTTCAGATAAAAAAAAATATATTATTTCTGTTTGACTTAGTTTAAAAATTGATATCAGTTTATCAATTATTTTAATTCAATATGTCCAGAATCTGGGAAAAGCAAAATAAACGTATTACAGGCCACTGGTATTTTTACAAACCTCCTTTTTAAATATTGTTAAACGCAAAATTGTACATTGTATAATGATATTTCTTGAAATGAAGAATAGGGAAATTATGGACTCTCAATTATAACAGCTCACATGTACATACATATATGTTACAGTGCAAATGTGTGTTTCGTTTGTTCACACATGAGCCAATCTGGCCAGTTATAGTGTACACAAAAGAATAAATTAACAAACGGACTAGAATGTTCATGCACAAACTTTTAGGCATAATTTCGAGTGATCTCAATCGTTTGTCCCATCCTATTTTATGGATGCTTACCCTTGGTTGCAATATTTGTAAGAGCTTTTTTAATATAAGCGAAAACGGGAATTATAGTAACGTTGTAATGCGGTTTCCATAGGATTTCCCATTTCAAATACTCGGTATTTTAACATCTCAAAGGTTTAGACGGCTAAAAGTTTTATACGACACCTATTGGAAGTTTATTTGAAGATACCCATTGACTGTTTTAGCACTTTTAACTAAAACAAGAGTTCGTGTATGAACAAACTAGTATTTTCATAAACGAACCGGAGTAAACACATGGTTTGTAACATTATATATACAAATTTCGAATACATAAGTATGCAAGTACTTAATATTGTTATTTCACATTTTTATTTGATATCAAATAAAGCGCAATGGTTGATAAATTTACGATTTGGCTAAATTCAGTTTATGTATGTAGATTTTTCCGTTATTTTATTCTTTAGAGCACAACGGTAACTTATCAAAATAACGTTCCATTTTATTATTTGGGTATTTGTATGTACAATATAGAAAGTAATTTAAAAACCTGAATAAATCCATTCTAAAAACTACTCTTTGAAATTTCAACGGGCAAAACACTAGTATTGAAACAAATGTTTGAAAAAGGCACCACATTTGAAAGGAAGTTAACTGAAGTGAATTATTTGAAAAAATATATCATTTTTATACTAAATTTACTTAACAAATTGAAGAAATATCACAGCTGTGCTTTCGGTGAACTGTACTCAAAATGTATTTTCCAACATGAAATTCTAACAAAAAAATAAAATATTTCATTGATATGACAGCAATCGTACGCAGTTTCCAGCATATTTTTAGCACTTTAGTTAGATTTATTTACATATTTTACAAACGTTGAAAAATATCATACACATATGTATAGGTAGCTACAATGTCTCTGAATATATAAGAAAAAACTGGCCATCAGTCTTCACAATAACTTAAGTCTAATGACGTATGGAGGTAAAAAACTAATGACAATATACAATAAGGAAAAAAAGCAAAACTTGCCTGGAATGATGCAGTACTCCAGCCTAACAATCCGGTTCTGCCATGTGGAAAAAGGTGTCCGGAGACGATGTGATGGTTTCCCTCGGACTCCGTCAGTTCAAATTTCACAATGACAAATTCACTTGTACACACTTTCGAGTCGGTAGCCAACAGTGACAATACTAATCGGTCATTCTCCTCGTTCGAATGTGCACTTGCAACTGCACTTTTAGAACCTGCACTCACTGCTAAAAAACACAACAATACGACCTTTTAAAACACATTTGCATAAAGTACGCACAATCACACAACGCGCAATTTAATTTTTCTTTTGTTTTAACTTGAAACCGACCGGATATTTCTGACGTAAGTTCACAAAACGACGGCCATTGCTCAATTGTTTTCGAACCAATATATTTCAATCAGTATACACAAATCGAATTAATATCCACAAAAAAGCTTTCATTTCTTTATAATAAATACATCATCATTTATAACGCACGACATGAATTTGATTTTAAATTAAGATTTTGGAATTCGAATTGTGTTATGATCAAAGATGGCCGGACGAGTTTCTTTTGCCCACAAAAATGTTTCATTATTGTCAACCTATTTTTTTTCCTCTCGCTTTGTAGGACGATAGTAATTGACAATAGTAAACCATTTTTGTAGGCAAAATAAACTTATCCGCCGAACTCTAGTTTATGATATTTCAAAAACATAAAACATGTTTTTCCTCTTTTTTTTATTATTTAAACCGCAGACATTTGATAGGCCAAATAGTAATTGCACATATTATTTCAACACAGTTTTTTTGGTTTAAAACTAATATATCCACGTACGTGTAAAATGTGTTATGAATTGTAAATACATTTTTCGTTATATTGTATACACTATTATTACAATAAGATAATACTACAAATACTAACTATAAACTAGACTAATCATTTGATTAGTAAGTAGCTAGTGCATACAATAGATTTACGATGTACATATTGTAAACTTAATATATGAACAAAAAAAAGCATTAAAAATTACACAAAACACAATATTTGAATTTATTTAAAAGCATTAAAAAACAATCGAAAAATAATGCACATTAACACTGAAAATCATTGATGAGCACAATTGAGCACGTATGGCTGTCGACGAAGTGAATTTAGACCAATAGAAAAATTGACGGAATTATTTTAAGCGGCAGTTAGTTGCCTCGGTGAGGGTGGCTGCTCCGGATTGTGGCCGCTTGTTTGAGGTTAGTGGGAAATGAGGATGGACGAGGATATTCAGCACCAGGGAACACGTGGGAAAGGCGAAATTAAATGGTCGGATAGAATGCACAGGACGGTGAACGTGGAACGTGGAACGTGGAACGTGGAGAGGCAAAACGGCGAGCGGTGAGCGGCGGTCGCGTTCGAGGTTGAGGCTTAAAATTGGTGCGCGCGTTCGAGGTTTGTCGGTTCGTCGGTTCGTCGACTGAGGCTACATAAAACCGAGGAAGCCCGAAATCCAGACCCGCGCTTCCCCGAATCGAATGTAGCGATCGCGATGGACGCGTTTATCGTGATGGGGTCGAATGTTTGCCCACCGGAATGGTCGCCGGTGAATGCGGTGCGGTGCGGTGCGGTGCGGTGCGGTGCGGGGCGTGCGTTGTCCGACACAACGCAACGGGAATATAGTGACGCGACGAAAGCCGCGAGCTGACTGAATGCGAACGGCGAACGGCGAACGGCGAACGAATTCGGGATTACCGGTCGTTTGCGTTTGCGTTTGCAGTTCGCAGTTCGCAGTCGGCCGCCTTCACCTCTTCACTTTACAGTCGGGTGTGGGACGATCTGGCTCCGCCTACATCCCCTCCATCGTTCTCCGCCATGTTACGTTGTTTACATCCTAACTTTACACTTGCGTTCTTTTGAACGTTCATTCCACGCATGCACTAGTACACAATATGTACACATACTAAACTAGTGTTGTACCCGATGAAATATCATCGCATGCCATATGAAAGCCCGCAACGCTGAAAATTCTCAGCGTTGTTTAGAAATCCAACAGAGTATAAAAATTGTAGCTAATTCAAACAAACACTAGATCACTACCCTAGATAACCACCGCCGAGGATTTCGTATATTTAGACTCTCTAACATATCTCGCAACGATATAAAATAAACAAAAGATGAATGTATTTGTCCAAAACTAGTTCCATCTTCTTCATTGTTGTTCAAATGTAATGCTCCCAATCTAAATAACAAGCCACAATCTAAAATACTCGGCAGTTAGGGATTGCCACCGAGAAATTCTGCTATGGTTGTAAATTCAGAAATTCTGGTGTTAACCAGTTTTTATAAACATTGGCCTATGTTCAATGCATTTTTTTTTTCAATGCTACCTGGAAATGCTACGGGTGGTATTCTTGTCTTATACTCTATATGACTATCGTATATTGTTTATACTCTACATCTTGTTCACCTTGTAAGCAAAACGCCGATCGGCGTTGGTTAGCATTCAAAGAGTTAATATTTATATTTAATTTTTTAGTATGAAAAAAATGGTAAAAACTGCCTACATACCTACATATAAACAATAGAAAAATGAACTAACGAAGACCACACTAGGCCGCCTAAGACGGTCTAAGCTTTAAGGTCTGACCACACTAGGTGACACTGCTTTAAAAAAATGTGAATTTTATATGATATATTATAATATAAATAAAGTTAAAGTATAGAAAATGCACCCCAATCGGTTTTTGACACACCTATTTTTCTTTCTTTGTGATTTCCTTATAATCCAAAATATGTTATTTACTATATATATTACTAGTTGTTTTACCCGGGTTCGCTCAGTATTTGTAATATAAACAGCTTAAACATGGCAAATCTAATAGTAAATATTCATTTGTTTTTTAATTAAATTTATTTGAATCGAAAAAAATATAATGTTCAACCAATGGAATTGTCGTGATAGAAATTTGTTTTGTTTATGAAGTTCCCAACCAAAGATACTTACTTACATATATACATACTTACATGCAAAGTCTCTTTCGAAATTATATATTAAATTAAATTGAATTAATAGGAATATTCCTTTTACCCAATAGTAAGAACTTGCGAAAAAATGTTTTTTTCTTTAAATACTAATATGAATGTACACATTATGTATTCATATACATATACAAATAAATGCTCATTGCACTGTTCCGCATCGATGCTACCTGAACTATCTTGTCATACATTTCCAGTCTCCAGCGTATAATTTTTTTTAACATTGTAAAAATAATTATACCTGTCACAATTACAATTACGAATCGTTAAGTCGAAATAAATCGAGCGACCACGACTACGAATTGTAACGAGTGACTCACCAATACCAAATGTATACAGATCTGAAACACAAAGTTTTTCTATATTTGTCTTTTTCTCATGCTTAAGTCATATTAAATATATTCACATAAGTGTTATTTTATGTACTGCTGTTTTTATTTTCCACATTAGGTATTGCTGTTATTAGATGTATCTACATACACTTTAACATGAATTTTCAACTGTTCAAATGCAGTTAAGACGTGCTAGCTACATATAAACAAGTCAACTGACTTGAATCTTTAAATGCTATTGTATCACATTTTTTTCGGTGCTTAAGTTGGTAGAAATATCACTGGCAAATAATTTTGTGGCGATAACATCAAACGCATGAGCGGTTATATGTTACTCGATAAGTTTATATCTTACTATCGTTATGATTTTCTCGAGAATATGGCCCCCAGGAATTTAACACCTCCCTTCCCCCCGATCTTCAACTCGACTAACTTAAGTTTCGGTAAAACAGTACATATAGACCTAAGAAACAAAATATATTATGACGTGTGTACAATGTTGTATACGTTGAGCTAGTGGGCTCGGTAAAATTCGGGCATGTTCGGTGAAATGAAAGAGCGTTTGAGCGGTCAACGCTTGAGTGATGCAGAGGATGTAGAAGCGTGTTTGGCTCGTTTATCATCAGACGTCTGTTGATTCATGACAACAAACAAATATTATGCATCTTATGAATTATGATAAAACAGGACAAGTCATCAATATGTCTAAGAGATAAGAGACAAATCAAAAGCAGATGGAATGCATTTATTTGACCATATGATTTCCATTTTCAATTAAAAAAATGTGGCATTGCCTGAAAAAGAAAGTTTTTGATGAATGTGTTATCAAATTTAGGCAATAATAATAATCAGAAATTACTCGGGAATTCGACGCCAAAATGTTGCACAAAGTTCAATGTGCATACTATGTATGTATGTACATATGTACATTGAACTTTGTGCAACATTTCGGCGTAGAATTCCCGAGTAATTTCTGATTATTATTATTGCTTATGTATGTATGTATGTATGTATGTACCTCATACATACATACGTACTTAAATTAGTATAAAACATTTTATTATCGGTATTATAATAAGAAGCAGGAAACAAAATATATGGTGAAAGGTATAATTAGAGAAATTAACACACTAGAACGTGTCAACATACTGAAATGGTAATGGGTATGTCATGTGGTTAGAAGAAGGGATGAACGATGGACAAGGAAAGTGTTTAAGTGGTACCTAAGAAAATGTAAGAAGGTGGAAGACCACAAGTCAGGTGGGTGAAAGAAGTAGGGAAAATATGTGAATTTAGAAAAGATGAATGAGCGTTGTTCAAATCGAAGATGCATGTTGGAGAAATCTTCATGCAACAATGGAGTTTAAAATGACAACAATATGAAAAATTTGAATCCTGTTCGTATTTTTCTATTGCTTGCTTCTTGTTTATTGTACATCTTAACTTATCATCCTGAATTTTAGTGAGAGAAAATGTAAAAATATGTAGCTTAGACATATTTACGTTGTAAAATTTGCGAGTCGAAAATGTTCAATTTTTTGTTATTTCGTAAGAACATATTGAATATATTATTACTTATTCTGCTTAGGACTATGATAAATAGTCATCCAAAGCCGAACGAGATGAAATCTGATCGGACTCGAGTTCTCGCAAAACAGGTTCTTTTTTTTCAAGCAAACAAAACTGTTCGACGACTCTGATCAGTTTCAATTCGGAATTTTACATCTATTTAGGTACATATTTAACAGTTTACAAACTCATTATATTTAATTTATGGAAAGTTTATAGAATTATTGGAATCCGCTTCACTTGTCAGATTGAAAGTGTTTTACAAGTAGTGAATTCCACGTCCGCCATAGCCAAAGAACACGTATTAAATTGATTGAACTGCATTTTCCAAGTATTTTAACACATTTTCAAAATATATTAATTGCATACTGATAATATCAATTGACAGTGGTTAATCAAAGTACATGTATTCTAATATTAATGATTATAATACCTACTAACTTGTAAATATTACAAATGTATTCAGTTTCATAACGAAATACGCCTTTGTTTATGATACCTACATGCATATGTACTTAAAAACGTTCAAACAAATCTCTGAAAAGATTTGTATTTATTTATATAACTAAAGGTAGAATAATATAAGTTCAATAGGAATTATTGTTCGATTTTAGTATCTCGTTAAAATTACGAATGCAGTAAAACTATACATATCTATATAGTGTTGTAAAATTCCCGATAGTAATCTTTTGAAGAATTATTTTTTTAGAATATTGATTGTAATTAAACTTTATTAAAGCTTATGTTGTTGTTTTCAATGGATAGATATCATGGATTTGGTCAATAAGTTTAATAAACGGTCAATGAATATTATACGGTTTAAATTTGAATTTTCGGTATAAAATTTTTTTTTTTGGATAAAATTTGCATTACACTATTATCATATAGATATGTACATATGTACATATATATGAGCAGGACCGCCAAAAGGAATTATATTTAATGTTATGCGGAATATTTCTCGAAATAAAGAAAAGTGGACTTTCGCTAATTTCAAATATAACAGCTCATATGTACATACATACGTATGTATGTATAATCTAAATGAAGAAAAGTGAATTTCAAATGTTTCGGCTCATATGTACATATGTAAATATGTATGATCTAAATTTCACCAATCAATGGATATGTACATTTTCTTATTTCGAGATCTACATACATATATCTGATTCATTTTCGCTGCTAACTTGTGAAATCTTATACATTTTCTACTCACACAATATGCACACACATTATTCAACAATTAAAAAGTTTAAAATAGGAAAAACAAGTTAGAAGTTATTTTTTTACGACACTGCTTCGTCGAAAACAACACGACTTTGCGACTCTTGACTTTCAAGATTCCACAGCCTAAATAAAGTCAATTCCTTTACAAAAATACTGTTATTGATATCTGAAAAAAATTATAGTTACAAAATGCACGAATTCTTCAAAATAGTCAGAAGAATCGACTTTATTTTATATCACTTTTCAAGCACATAATATCAAAAACAACCCGTTTATAATCAACGATTAGAATATCAGAATATTTGCTGAATTTATATTTAGCATATCCTATTGAAAATGCGATTTAAATTCCTCTCATGAAGTCTAAATAGTTTCACTAGGATTTAAAAATAATCTAACATTCTCTAAATTTTCTAAAATGCTATGTGACGACTTAAAGATTTTATGACTAGGAAAATAAAATTCTCCGAGATTAATCTTTCGGAGAATATTCTCAATTCACATCACTAGCTATGTATTTGTTTGCAAAATTTATGTTCCGAATGTTTCGATTCAACAAATATTGCAAGTTGTGTAAACTTGAAAGCTATTCGTAGTTTAAGACGTATTTGCTGCTGAACAAAACTTGAAATAAATATAGATTCGTCTATTGTTCTACATTTGCAACACGTTTGAAATATTTATTTAAAATTGACGTGCTAACATACCCCATCATTGGAGGTTAACACATTGTGTTCGTAAGAAATTTCAACCTATCTATAAACATTGATTTGTATCCCTTTACAAAACTTTCTAAATTCGAAATTTTCGGCAAAATTTTGAACTCAAATACTGATTTTCATACAAAATTGTGCTTTTATTTAGAAATTTGCAAACAGAAAAAAAAGTTCGGCTACTATTGATAGATTATATATAGATTTTTAATTTATCTATGTACGTAGTAACAATAGATGTAGTTTTGTGGTCATGCGAAAATTCGAAGTTGAGATTTTGACTGATTCGAACTCAGAATCGATTACTGATCACGTTTTCATGATCTACAAAAAATGTGTGTGTGTGTCTGTGTATTTTAAGGATTTTTTGAACACTGTTAGTCCTATCAATCAGAAACTTAGTATCGGTTACTGAAATTCTCATCGACACGACGTAAATTTTTTTCAAATTTTTAAGTTGACTGGAAATGGTACCTCCCCTTATAGGTGTCCTCTTTTTTTTAAGTTTTTGAATTCAATTATCTCCCAAACTGCTAACTGAATCGGACTGAAATTTTTTTACATGTACTAAAAATAATAATCATTATACCTTTATATTTTTTAAATATTTTTATCTGAACCGGAAGTAGTACTTTTACTCCAGAGAATCGAGGTTTTTTATGTTTTTCTCAGAAACCTTTTGGTTTATTGAACTGAAATTTCATATTTTGAAGTTTAAGCATAACAGCAAGTTATGTATAAAATTTGGTAAGCATCCCTCAACCGGAAGTGGCAGTTTACTCTAGTTCGATTTTTCCTCCACTATTTTTTTCGACCCCTTAAACATGTGTGATCTTCACGAAAAAATTCATGTATAATTCTTGTAACAATGTGATGCAAAAAAAAAAAATTAATAAATTTTATAAACCGGAAGTGGGATTTTTTCCTCTTAGAAAGGTCAAAAATGTTGTCGCCACGATTCTGTCCACACCCCTGAACGTATCAAGCTGAAAATATATATTTGTATTCTTTATGTACTAACTTAGAACTGATAAGGCCTTGTTCATAGTCTCGACAATGTCGCTGCGACAAAGTCGCAGAAGTGTCGCTGTTCATACTAATGTCTAATTGTGTTCATAGTAAGCACGACAAACTGTCGCTCTTACTATGAACACTATTAGACATTAGTATGAACAGCGACACTTCGCGACACTTCTGCGACAATATATAGTTTAAGTTAAAGAAATTTGGATCTTTTGACTAATAAGTTTGCCGATTTCTGGACTAAGATATTTGGAAAAAGAATTTCCTTCCGGCTTTTTAACTTATTTTAAATAATACAAAATATAAATTTGAATGGTACATTTTGAAAATTTGATGTATATAATAATAATATTGTTGTTTCTTTATACTCACTCCATATTATTATGTGTAGGGGGGAGGGGGGTAATTAGTAAATTCAGGGGTTCCGGCACTTGTTTTTTTTTTTGGAGATTTGGAGTAATGAATACGCAAAATTGGTATAATGGTATAATGAATACGCAAAATTGTATATTTTAAAACGATTTCACGATCGCGATTTTCAAAACTGTTTAAACAAATTTCATATTTGTAAGTTTCAGCTTAATATTAAATAGCAATAAATATAGTGAAGATCTCTTAACCAGAAATAGTGGTGCCCGAAGTTATCTTGATCAATTTTTACTTTATTTTTTTCAAGTGAGACTTTTTTCTCTTAGAAAGTCACTATACGATTTTTTTGAAACTACTGAATATAGTAATTAACTACTATACGAGTAAATACGCAAAAAATTATGCTTATATTAAAGAAGGTGACCAAAATCCTTTCGACCTTTTAATAATCATTTTTTTAATGTTATTATTGGTTCATTCTACATGTATGTAAAATAATTAATTGTGAATATGTATTTTGTGGGTATCTATTCAAATTTATTATATTTATTATGATAAAATTTCATGAAGTTTTGGAACAGGAAAATTATGATAAAAACTTTCAACATTAATCAAAAGATGTCATTTTGTTTTTTTAAAAGGAGGTGAATTTCTAAACCACATACATATATAAATACATACATATATATTTATATACAACTAACTTATTACTTACCTATGTATATACATATGTATGTGGTTGTTACGTAATAATTGATTTTTTAAATAATTTAAAAATTAAATTGTGTTACATTTTATATATGTAGTAGTAATAAAATTAATTCACGATTAGTTATAATACAAACAAATTTAATAACTTTTTAAATAAATAAAATAAAATTTTTGGATATTAAAAATGAAACGATTCCTTTTTTTTTATAAAATATGATTTATTTTAAATAGTAAACATTTATCACAATCATTACAATATATGTATGTAGATACAAGTAATATTTATCTTAAATAAAAAATTACACAGATATATTCAATTTTTAATGTGTAACATATTATATTATATATTTAGTTTGACTTTTATAAAGCTCCACATTTATTTATTTCTATTGAGTGCATAGTGTGAATGAAAAGCTGTATGTATTAACATCTATTGGAATATATGTACATACATAGAATACAATAAACACAAAGGGATTTTGGAACAGTGAATTTAAAATATTGGTTTATAATTTCTTATATAAGGTTCAATTTGAATAAAATTTTGGGTCCATCGGCTATGCCGCCTCTCCAAGTATTTTTTTTAAATACATAAATTAACATTTCTGAATAAATTTAACACCCATGTATTAAAATTGGGTTGTTGATCTGTCTTTAATCAAATGTAGATGTTACACATCCATACATACATACATATTATATATACATACATACCTATAATTTTTCATACATACATAATAGTATGAAAAAATATCACATTGATAAAACTTTATCCTATTTTAAATACATTATATTATGCAAATTTATCAAATAATACGCGTTAAAAACCAACAAGCTCAAATTTTTATAATATATTAAATATAGAACAATCATTTAACATTCACTACTAAATGAATAAAATGAAAACATTATAGAAATAAATTATATAAGGGAGCATGTATGTAGTACAGATATATCTTATATGGTCAAATTCATTTTACTTTAAATTTTATTTAATTGTATAATGATAATATATTTTATTTATCGTTTATAATATTTTTATAGAAAATTATAAATATGTATATTCAGTTTTTAAGCTTCGTGTTTATATTTAATGTTTTAAAGTTTTTTTAAGGAATACAAACCGTTTTTGGCAATAGCAAATGAACTCTCAATAATGCAAAAATTTTAGAAGACTAGATTTTTAGCGTAACACATTGTATCCAAAAATTTGGCAAATATTTTTAAATATTAGAGCTGATATATATATATATATATATATATATATATATATATATATATATATATATATATATATATATATATATACATACATCATCATCATCATCATTTACAGCCATTCGCCATCCACTGCTGGATGAAGGCCTCTCCAACACGCTTCCACTCGTCTCTGTTTTGCGCAACACTCATCCATCTCATTCCGCACATTTTCCTAATTTCGTTCACCCATCTTCCTTGCGGTCTTCCTTTATATATATATATATATATATATATATATATATATATATATATATATATATATATATATATATATATATATATATATATATATATATATATATATATATATGTATTATATATGCATACATATATAATTGTATAGACAATAGGGCATTATAAGACTAATATTCATTAATGTCGTTTTGGGCATTTAAATTTTCAGAATTATTATCTTAGACACTACCTTTGTGTGTCAATTTATGTTATAAAATTTGGCAAATTATATAAAAAGGCATTCATAACAAGATGATAAGTTTATAAACTATACCGTATAACTCTTCATAAAATTATTTTTATTATTAAATGACTTTGCTTCTTACAACTTGTAAATATTTAATTAATAAATTGTTATTTTTTTATATTAATGAAATAATATTCAGAAATAAATAAAATTTTCATAAAATCTCGTATTGTATTGAGTATAATAATATATGATTGAAAACCACTATGTAATTTGAAATTAACTCGAAATATTAAAAATATTAGATAATAAAAAAAAATTACAGCCAGTCAACATTCTCTTATTGAACAAGATATATTTATTAGATTCTATCTGTAAAGAAACATGAAAATAATCAGGTTTAAATAGATACTTTTTATAAGCCAAAAAAAGTTTACATTTGAAAAATGGTATTTTGTTAACGTCAAAATATTTTCTTATTTCTTATTAATGGCACAAAACAAAATACATTTTTAGGTTTTGTTGTAATTTAAGAAGATTGTCGATTGATTGATTGGTCCCAATAAATATTTTCTGCAATAACGAATCGCTTTTATTTTAAATTCATCATCTTGTTATAAATGTTTTTTTAAATAATTATGAATAGCTACAGTAGCATTTTGTAAAAATGTTGAGACTGCTTTATATAATTTTTGACACATAGGAAAAATCGGCTCCTTTAACTGAATATTAAAATTTTTATGTTTCAACAATCAACCGATATTGAAATGTGGTTTAATTGAATTCCCAAAAATAGTTTGTAATCAAATTAGGTACCTACTCGTAAGAAATTGTTGAATATTATAATTAAAGCCCTGTAAAGTCACTGGTAAACACATATACATACATATAATTTAAATATATACATATATTGTATATGTATAAATATTTTTTGGTTAGAATAAATCAATGAATATGTTTTTACATACTTAATTTGGGATTAGAGTAACACAGATATGTCAAACATTGATCCCGTGTTATTAAATTTTTTCAATTGATATAATATAAAATTCAAAACTATTATATTTATGCAATAAAAGAGAACACAATATATAATAAAACAGTGTTTTTTTTTACATTATATTTGCAGTTTTGTCAACATCGATAATTACATATTATGTATGTAGTAGAATATTTATTTGGGAATAAAATACATATTTATTTGCTATTTTTTTTCATATAAGTAGACCATGTTTTTGGGTGATATGTGATCAGTAATTGTTAATACACGAATAAAGTATTAAATTAAAATAATTTTGGATACTTTAATTATCGTATCGATAATACGATCTTCTGCATTATAAATATGTATGAATTGGATTGATTGATTTATAACTTTATGTGTTTTTATATTATTATAAGTTGATCTAAAAGGAAGAATCCGATAGGAAAACTAATACTATGTGGAAGTAGCGATTATAAAAGTAAAAAGGAAGTCAGATACTTATTACTTGAATTTGTATTACTGATTATAGTCCGAATTTAAAAAACTTACTAATTACCATTCATTTTCATAAAAACAATACTGACCAGAAGTATTATACATTATTGTATGTATATATGTATGTATGTATAGATAAGAGTTTTAAATTGATAACGGACTTGATTTTCAGTAATGGAATAAAACATTTCTTTCAAAGAAACCCTTAACTTTTTCTTAACATATTACACCCATAAATACTCCAAAAGTAGAGTATGTCCGAGTTAACCGACATACATATTTCTGTATGCACAAAAAACATATTTTCAAAATGAATTGTTATGATAAAATAGAAATGGGTCCCCTGCGAAACATCAATTCTCGTTAAATGAACTTTCCATCACAATACTTGTCTCATCGGCTTGGTACCAGGATCATTATAATAATTATCCCGCTAATATTTTCCAATATCTCTACAATATTATGACTTATCTGAACTTTTAATTCAATATTTATTAAATGCAAATTAATTATTTTAAATAAAATCATTGTTCTAGAATATTCAATTTAAAAGCTTTCGTTACATACCACATGCATGCAGCTGTAATAAACATAAAATTATGAATATTATTTAAAATTGATTACAAATTATATTCAAGTATAGAAACGAAGAGTTCATTTAACAAGAATTGGTGAAACCACGACCACCGAATAGAAATATATTTTTCTGAAACCCACATCCACCAAATGATTATTTTGAAAAGTAGTATACCTACATATACATACTCGTATATACTATCCATCCGGTGTAGGATGAAACTTATGTAAGTAAGTCTCTTCCTACAGCGGACCAAGTATATTAGTGAAATATTTCTGTTTTTGAAATAATTGGAAAGATTGATACTTATTTTGATTTGATACTTGTACCTTTTCTGTTGTTTTTATTTTTTAACACTTAATGAATTAAATTTACATAATTAATGATGAATGCATAATCAATTTGAAAAAATCACTGCATCTTGGTTTGAGTAGTTTAATAATGAGAAGATACAGGTCAATTTACCCTAGTTAAAATTATACAATTAAAAAATATCTCATGAAATGTAGGACGGTCAATTTGTATAAAATAAATATAAATGTTTTTTCAGTTTGAAATGTGTTTTGCATGACCAAAATTTTCATTTATGATAAAAATTACGTGGACGTACAATTTTTATAACTGTGAATTAATATTTAATAATTGTCTTAATTTAAATTTTTTTTTGGGATAATTTTTGTAAAAATACTTAACAATTAAAAAACTCAAAAATAATTCAGATATACATATATGTATGTATGCAATAATAATAATGATAGAAATCGTCATTTTTATATAAAAAATATTTCTCAAATTGTATCATCACCATCACAAATATCGTTTATTAAAATTTGTAAATAAATTTATTTTAAAGTTGACGTCAAAATTTTTAATTAGAAAGCTCCGTATCAATTTGTATAAAAAAATCAGTACTTTTTAAAATATTGGAATAGTGATGATCAGCGTACAATCAGCCTTCTGAATTGAAAGATAATGTATAAATTTTCATCATAATTATATATACACACAAATACATTATACATATAATTTATGAATTTTTATACACACATTTTAAAATTTTATGTGTGAAGTATAAATATATGTGTATAAGAAAAATTAATTTTATAAATATATTTATTAATTATCTGATCTATAGAATAAAGTGATTCTCTTAGTTGTCAATTTTTATTGTAAATTAATATTTATGTGAAATATTAAATTTCAATATATGTATGTATGTACGTACATACAATTTTTTTATATTTTTGGTCTCTGCAGACAGTCGAAACATATTTTAATATTATATCGCAATATGCAAGTATAGTTCTAGACTGTGGTACGTTGGCAAATTTTGCAAAATATTTAAAATTTCAAATGGTATTCATATGCGTATTCAGACTTACATGTCTGGATTTTATTGTGCGTTTAGTTTGGCATAAAAATATACAACGTTGTTTTGTAAATATTTTTAGTTAGTAATTATGGGAATACCATTTGCTGTTTTCAATATTATTTACATACATGTTTGTGGTGTATTTACTAATAAAAAAAAATAGGGAGTTTCTTTCATATTTACATAATGTGTGATTTAGTAGCATAGGGACAAATGCAATTACTTTGATTTCAATCTGCGGGCTTTCAAATGATATTATGTATATATATATATATATATATATATATATATATATATATATATATATATATATATATATATATATATATATATATGTATTAAGAAAAACAAATAGCCTATCTATGCAAATATTCATGAGAAAGTTTGAAAGTAAATATTTGATTTATAAGAAAAAAATAGCGCTCAAATCCAAATCGTGACAAATACATCTATGTACATATTATCTTATTATTAATGGATGTAAATAATATAACTGAGTAACAAAAAATCATGTTTTTTACTTACCGGAGCAGAGATTAATCAATATTTACTTTTTTGTTAAGTTTGACTTGATGATTATTTCATGATTTTTGGTCGTTTCTTTTCGTTTAAGAGATACGAGCGTTTAAAAAAATACGCAATTTTTACAGTTTTTTTGAAGGTACTAATTCGAGCGGTAAATGATTTTAAATTACAATATGAGACGTTCTAGGTGGGGGCGTGAGCGAATGAGATGGAATGATGCGCTTTCCATCTCGCTCTTACATTATGCATATGGTCATCAACAACATAATTTTTTTAAACTCAATTCAAAATCATTCGCCGGTCGAATTAGTACGTTTAGATAAAATAAATGAGATAAAATATAACCTTGTAAACGCGATAATGTGAAAAATTACCGAAAAAAGTTCATAATTTTCCGGGAAGATGTATAAAAAAAGTATATTTTTGACTTAAAATTCGCTAGACAATTAATTATAGTATTTTGAAGAAATACAAAATTCCAATCATTAGAAAAATCATATGAATGTTGGTTCTAATACTTATTTTTAGCACAGCACTACTACGACTTTGCGTTAAATACTGCAAAAACCAAAAATCTGTAAAGATTGTGCATTTTTTCTCATAAAGAAAAGCAAACCAACAAAAGTTGTTGTCATATTCGAATTCAGTAGGTCAAACTTAGAAACGATGATCAGTCTCCGCTTCGTTAATTTTTTTGTTGTTCGGTGTATTCAATGAACGGTTAACAGATGCAAGTGTTTAAATTTTTGTAAATCTTAGTTAAAATATTACTTGATATGACGATGGATAATAATCGTATGATACACACATACATATACAAACGCACATATACCATATATCATAATTATGTTTAATTCTAGTTTATCCATTTTTATAGTATTATAGACTTTAGAATTCCCAAAAAGAAAATGTAAACAAAAAAAATGTGTTAACAATAAAATAAAAATGGATTCAAATCACATTGTAATATGACACAGTAACATAACATCTATAAAACAAAAAAAAGTTATAGGCCCATTTACTTAAAATGCAAGCATGAACATAGCTTAAACACTATACAAACATTAAAGTAATATGATATTATACACACATATATATATATATATATATATATATATATATATATATATATATATATATATATATATATATATATATATATATATATATATATGTATATGAAAAGTTTTTTATTATAAACATACACGATTTATATTATATATAGTGGGTTTATAATACACGAATTAATACAGGTTATTATAATAAATGTCGTTTGTAAACTTTTGTTACACAATTCTAACAAAAGTTTATAAGTTTGACTTTGACTAGATAGTACATACATACATAACTAAAAAAAATTGTCATTTTAAATTTAATTTAGTTATATGTGCCCCAAGAGATTTTATAAAACGTGACTAAACTTAGGGCTATTTTTGTTTCAATATTTTATGTACATATATTTAATTCAATATTAAATTGATCCATCAATAATTTTTGTTTTATTGAACATGAAAAATACTGATTTTTATTCAAAACACTGAAACATATTTTACATCGTGTGCTAGCTAACGTATCTGAGAGACGAATATGCAAAATATAGAGTGATTTGCGGAAAATGTACGAATCCTTTGTTTTGACAGTTGAAATGCAGATTTACCGGTGTATCGGGGGCACAAGTGCATGGTGGGTGCAGTCCCGGTGCAACCAGGGGAGCCTGCGCTGTATCGACCCGACAGGCCACCAGGTCACTTACCCCGTCACCGCCTGCACTGCACTGCATCATGCAAAAATGAAATTTCAGACAAATTGTTTCAAGGGAGTACATTTGCAGAATCCGAAGCCAAATCCACAATGACGCAAAACTTCGTATGATACGTACTGGCATTGTTGTCAAGCGCGAAATGAGGCTTTCATTGTTAGGAAACTTATTTTTACAGAGTTTCAATGTTATGTATAGGAAAAGCTAAGCTTTGTTTGAAAATGAGTTGAAAGGAAAATTGCGAACAAAAGTGTTTTGATATATTATATTTAATTGAACCTGTAATGTGATGCTTTAATGGATTTCGCCACACTCGCCAATACAAAGCAAAGCCTGAGGTGTCCAAGCCTTTTGATTTTGTGAGCGTGTTATAAATATACGTCTACGGTTTTCATTAGTTGTCAAGTCTGAATAGCATTGTATTACATATAATCTAATGGAGTTTTTAAACTATGTAGGTGTGTGTTTGTTTTGGCGTTGGATGGATTGTATGGGACGAATTAAACGTCGATTTTTTTTTATCATAATATACATACCAATACGTATGCATGTTTGTTTTAATATTACCTCTAGTATTATATTTTTGGATGGAAATTTAGTTTTTATATTATTTAAATTCAATTATTTTATGCAACGGAGGGCATTCGGAGCTATTCTGTAAAAATGTTAAATTAAAAGATGCCAAATAAAAAAATTTGGGGAATGAAATCATAAAAGCATAAGCACTTCACTAAAAAAAAAGCTTTTACAATGATGAAAGCAAAATTTACAGCGTGTAAGCTCTTCATCGGTATAACAGTTTAATTAGGTTTACACATTACAATAATTCATTTAAAAAATTGGTCTTTTATTGAAGGCATAGTTTTGACGTGATAAATATAATATATAAATACAGTGTTTCTAAAAAAGAATACCACCTTTTCAAACGCAGCGTATAGATATTGAATTTTTTTTTATATTTTTAAATAAATATATATATATATATATAAATTTGAAACGGCGGTATACTTTCACGCAAACCCTGTAGTTGTTACAAATTAATGAATTAATCTGATTACGAAAATCGCTATTTTGTACTTGGAAAAAACGACTTCAAATCAACAAAGTTTAAGGAATTTTAGTTATGTCATAGAAAAGTGAAGCGATGTTAAGAACACACTTGTTATAAAAGTACAATTTTCATTTGGAATACTTCATATAATCAAACAAAACAAATCATTATGAAGTGTAGGTATGCATAGACATTTATATTTTTTCTAAACAATTTTCACGATTAGTAAACACATATAATATACTAAGTAGGTATACATATATCTTAAATACACAAATTCCGGATTTGATCGTTACATGTGCAGAATTAATTTTTGGGGCCTGTCGAACCGTGTTGAAAAATTTACATATTTTAAATGTCAACACAATTCTTCCTGACACGAGTTCGAACGAGGTAATTTTATCCGTCCAGTGCGAATCGTGCTTAATTCGCGTTAATATAATGGGGTACATTTAAAATGTTTTGTATCTAAATATGTATTATGTATGTATTCAATTTTATGAAAAGGTAATGTGCACGTTTATGTAATTTTATACCTTAATTAAATTTATATTATATTATAATGTTTCTGATAATACGGATTTAGGACACATAAAAATGCTTAAAACTGTATATACGTAAATACTTTACAACATTTATAATATTACATGTAATAATTAGTTTATATATAGAGACAGTACGAATTCTTTTTAAATAGTGTTATATATGTATATATTATATAATACATACATATATGTATGTTATATATACCTTATAATTATATTTAAATTGTATCAAATAAATAAAAAGTAACTTTTATTTAACATATGTATTATATGTATACAGACAGATAAATCGTTTTCCTGCATGTATATTATTATATATTAAATTTGACGTTTTGCACCCCTACACTTTTTAATGCATATAAATCGTTTTCCACAATAGTTTTGCTTGGGGTGGGCCAATACATTGATAACATTTTATTTATTTATGTCAATTTTGATTAGTAAGCGTTCATCGATATACATATGTAAGTATGTATAGTATTTAATACAATTAGTGAAGAACTACGACAAAAATTATAAGATCGTAAAGGTGAAAGCGGTGCACATTAACGACATTTCAAAAGGACATGGACAATCTAGTCTGTATATAATAAGGGGAGGGGATTAGCCATTTCAATTGAAATGGAAATTCAGTAAACGGTCGTTCGTATTAAACTGTCGGATTTTTCACATTTGAACCAGCTATGAAAGCGATGAAAAATCATTTCACCGGAAATATTATATCTATACAGTGAATGAAGTTTGTTTGGAACGAATTGGTTCAGATCCGACTACATATGGTTGCGGTTCACTTGCTGAAAGTGAATTGGGGTGATCGTCCACATCCAATGACACAGCACCAACAGTGAATACAATTAAAATACAACAATAGTATTTCCTTATAATAGCGTTGGTCGGTCTGATAAAATTTGACATACATGTATGTGTGTGGGTCATTTAGGTTCCGGCGTCGTGGGCGGTTCGGGTTGGTTTTATGAGGGCGTCTGCTTCGGAGGGTGGAGTGGCCAGATGGGAGCCTGCGGATTTGACGAGGCCCTCTATGGAGCTCACGGTGTGGGGCGCAGTCTCTGTGGTGGAGCCTCCGCCCTCGCCCCCACCCACGCGCCCCACTATTGGCGCCCCTCCTGGCATTTGCTTCACGTTGCAGTGGATGCAGAAACATCTGAAAACAACGACAAGCGCGTTAATTTTGAATGAAATCTCGTTACAAACGAAACTTTTCCATTCGTTTCAAAACAGCAACTCTGGTGTCGGCATTTCTGCAAAAAGTTCTATATTAAGACCGTACGTACAATATTTAATTAGATTCAACTAATTGATTACAACTCTACCAAATGGAAGCTTAACGATAACCTGAGGTTTGACAATCTTTGAAATAAGCTATTGGCTAAGTGGAAATCGACATGGCTTAAGAATCTGATATATAATTTCGAAAGAGACTTTGTATGTATATACATACATATGTATGTTTGTAACTATGTAAGGTGTAAAGGTTGATTGGGAGCATCGAAAATAAATCAAAGTTTCAATGACGACGACATCGATATCGTCGATTATTATTTTTTTCGATTCAAATAAATTTAATAAACAAAAAAATGAATGTTTACTATTAGATTGTTTTGCCATGTTTAAGCTGTTTATATTACAAATACCGAGCGAAGCCGGGTAAAACCACTAGTAATTAATAAATCAGACATTTTCTACATATTAAGATGGTTCCATGGGCGTAGTTAGGCGGGAAACTTATTTCCGCATTTGGGGAAACTTCTTTCTAAACTGTGTATAACTGCCAATTCAAAGTCAACCATGATGCTGATTGGACTCAAATTGGAATTCAATATATTTAATATCTCGAACAGTTTAATGTAAGTATCCTGTCTTTTTTTTTGTAGTAAAACAAAAAGAATAGGAATGGCTCGGTCATAAGTAGAGGTAGGACCGGAAGCGTGCTTTTTCCAGGAAACGGGGCATTTTGGGTCTATTTTCCAGGAAATAAAGCAAACTACAAAGCTAGAGTGCCAAAAAAATGTTCATCATAAAAATGAACAATGCACGGCGAACAATAAACAAAGAACGGCACGCTTCCAGTCCTACCTCTAGTCATAAGGAATGGCTAGGCCAATGAATGGCTCCGTCAATTGAAAAATAACGCAGGAGCAGTTTTGAAAGTCCCATCCGAGAACCAGTGCGATGTTGTTTCTAACAGTCGGAGACTGTCACATGTTTTAAAAATTAATATTGGATTGTTGTCCTCTCCACCGAAAACATTTAAAATTATTAATTATTTATTACTATTTTTAAATAATTTTAACCATGGAGGGGGTTATTTGCACGGGGGTTTAATGTGATACAATTTAAAAAATAATTTTCTTTATTTTCAGACCCATAATTTTTAGTGATTTTTCGAGCCCGTTATTCGATTTTTCGAAATCCTAAATTGTATTTTTTAAAGCATTTAAAGCATTGAAGGACCAAACCTATTTTGGAACTATTTCGAAACTTACGGGCTATCTCGTTGATAATTAATGCATTTCCAGCATTAATTCCACCATATTGTGGTTTGCATCTCAACTACATAGGATACCTTGTTAATACTTCGGGAAAAATTGTTATAGAAATGTATTGTACTATGTAATGTAAATATGTACATATGTACTCGATTTGTACATGTGTAGTTTTATTGGTTTTTATAGTCTGTCAAAACATATTTTATTGCAAACTACTATTTTATTTTGTAGATATATGTATATGCATACATGTGTGTAATTTAAAGAAAATTTCCATGTATGATTGTCAATTTTAAAATATTTAACAATTATATTTGATCGCAATGTATAATTAATTCTCTGACAAGAAAATTTTCTGAGAAATTTAGAATCTATTCAAATTATTAATATTGTTTGTTCCCCGTGCACGTGGCTGAATTAAGCGCTTGACATAATCCATTCATAACTGTGCGCCTTGACATTACAAAGACCTCAAGTTTTGAAAGACAGATTAAGCTCGCAGAACACGGTTTTCCAATTTTCTCAAAGTTTCCATTGTCTACCCTCTAACGGAATATTTCATTTTAGCGTGTTACGTATTAGCATGCTCGATGCATGAACAATTAAAGATTACAAAAACGAACACAGCAGTCAAAAATATAAAATAATTCGTTATACGGCGACATCTTACTTTGCAAGTGCGCAGTTCACTAAATAGAACGGGTCACTTTTCCGCTTTTCCGCGAGTTTTCACGGATCGTCGAGCACCCACCCAAGCGTAAAGTCGCTGGGATATTAAGTAGACGTCGACCGCCAAAACGGCGATCTAATCTAAAAAGCTTCTGCTGGGGAAAAAAATCAGAAGATTCAGTGTCGTGATTATTAACACCAAGGTAGCTAGTAATTTTTGGATATTCTTTTGCTCATTTTCACCGGGAATTTTCTTAGATGGTAATGATTAAATGATTAGAGAAAATATAAACAATGGCAGTTTTCAGGAAGTGTTTGGGTGTATTGGTGTGACATATTCACGAACATAGACTTGGAAAAGGCTTAGTGAAATTTTCAGAAAACACTTAGTGCTCTGCCGTGTTTAATATTTAAACAGGTACGTGCGAAAAGTAAATAGATAGATATCTACAATGCGTAAAATACTCGTAAGGGAGCATAAATATATAATTTAGAAAATTAGAAAGTTTCTGTATTTCTGCTTAGCATTTGAATCTATACAGGATAATGGAATAGCAATAGCATGCGTTTCAAAACTATCGTTTGTAAAATAATTGAACAGGATCGAAATAACACTTGAAATCAACCATGTCAATGCCTATCGATATAAATAAAATTTTTATCGTACCGTTAGTAGTTTTCATAGCATAAAGGTCGATACTGATTTCCATCGAGGTCACTTTTGCGTTGTTAATCTCAAGCTATGAATGAAAATATCATGTACGTAAGAGATTCAGATTTACTAAATCATTTTATACAGTCAAATGTTACAACTCAAGTGTGTACATTTACAAAAGCGCTTTCAATTCGTTCAGTCGGCAAAACGACTGTTCTTATGAACCCTCATAAAACGCAAAAACAACTGCATCAGAAAAAATTATATAAAATATTCGAATGCATTGTTTATGTAAATGTTTTTTTTGTATTATTTACTTGTATGATTTCAAAGATATACTGTACTAGTTATTTTACCTGGCTTCGCTCAGTATTTGTAATATAAACAGCTTATACATAGCGAATCTAATAGTAAATATTCATTTGAATCGAAAAAAAAAACGATTTGGTTATAGAAATTTTGATTTGTTTTCGATGTTACCAACAAACTTTACTTACTTACATACATACATAGTTACAAACTCTCTTTCGAAATTATATATAAGATATGTGAGTCATTATATAACAGGTAGAGAATTCAAACTTCTGCGTAGTATGTACATATGTACATACATATGTCTATTGCGGCTTTGTAATTTGTTCATTTAACTTTAAGTACCAAAGTGTACAAAGGGTGTTTGTATGGAAATTTACCTGAGAGCGGTGAGAATTAGTCCGACACAGATGAGTACAGCTCCTACAGCCAAAAGGTAGTATCGGTGAGCAGCTGCCTCTGCTCCTGGAGACAATTGAACCAGACCTACCACCAAAACCACCCCTCCTAGAAGTAACGAACCTACCACCATGTGCAGAGCAGAAACCTGCAAAACATAAGTAATCAAAATCACAATTTTCCTGCAGGCCTTTGACATTCCCTGTGGTATTCGCAAATATGTATTTTACAACGACCATCCTACGCACGAGCATTATGTTCTTTATCTTAATATATTACTGTGTACAAAGAGCGTATAAAATATTTGATATAGGTAGAAATAAAAAAAAATAAAATACACGGCAGATGGTCCTTGTCACACAATTCATCCAAAATTTTCCGCTTCTATCTCATTTTCCAGGGAATTAAATTTAAATACAAAAACCCTTTTTGTGTCTATATTTGTCTTGAAACGTAATTTTCATATTATTGCGATAGGATTTCTGAGCAGAACGGACCATTTACTTTTTATTCGATGACCTTAACATTTATGAGGTAGAAAAATATGCTTTGTGACACTGGTGTACTTATTTTATATGGAGATTGTTCTGCTTTATATAAAATTATACCGTTCAATATAATTTCATCCGCGTGAAAGCATCGCGAATAATTAATGCAAATACAGCAGACGCGTCGGGTAAACAAAGCAGTTTTTTTTTAATATTGAGTCATAATATTTCAGCTGAAATTTTGCGATAAAGGTCGGTAGTAATTAGTGAATGGTTTGATGAACAACGTAAATTTTCTTGCGTTCTGCTTTTATTGGCACGGAAATTTTCTATGAAAATTAATTTTAGCCAACACATTTTTTAATACACATAATTACAAATATACGTATATCCAGTAGCGTCGCTAGGCCCATGCGGGGAGTGCTGTCTGCAAGTCCATGGGCCTGAAAAACGCCGATAGGCGTTGTATTTTGAGCATGTATTAACTAAACAAGAATACTACCCGCTAAGCCTTTCTGGGTAGCATTGAACAGAAATGTATCGAACATGGGTCGTGTAATCCGTATCATTCATTTGTCAACGTTTGTAAAGATTCGGCTTCACCGGAATTTCTGAATTTATAACCATAGCAAAATTACCCGATGGAAATTCCTAGCTGCTGAGTATTTTAGATTGTGGCTTGGCATTTAGATTGGGTTTAGCATTTTGCATTTAACATTTATCATTTTAACATCAATGATGGAACTGGTTTTGAAAAAATACATTCATTAAAATACTTCTTTTGTTTATTTTATATTGTTTCAAGATATATTAGAGAGTCTAAGCACACCTTTAAAAAACTTGAAGCAAGCTACAATTTTTATACCCGTTTTCTATTGGATATCTAAATAATTTTAGTTGAAAATGTTGGCGAAATTTTCAGCGTGGCGGGCTTTCAACAGAAAATACGCCAGCACTCAAAGGGCTAACAAATATTTATAATTAATAAAAAATATTTTTTAGTTGACACCACCACGCACCAGGTGATACCACCCCTAGCGACGCCACTGCATATGTATATCACATATGTACATATGTGTATGGCAAAAATTACGTTCTAGGGTTACATAAAAATTTATATGCTTACATTTCCTAATTAGACTTGGTTTTACATATTAGGACAGTATATTTTTCACACTAGAAATGTTGTAAAAGAAATATATAGCCAGCAGCATAGCTCGGACGTTAAGCTTCTGCTTACCGTCAAGAAGGTGCCGGGTTCTATCCCTGAATGAAAATGAATTTTTCAGAGTATGCTGTTGGTCAGACCTGGATTTGTGACTCCAGGTTGATCGTTTCCTATCAGAGTTTGCCAATTTTCTCTGATTTCATTTTTGAAACGGTTCCCGGAAAAAAAATTGGCTAAAAATCCTTCCTACCTACTATGTCACCACTATTTGAAATTTGATGGATGTACAATAAAAATTTATGTACAATTCATAGATGTCTCGTTAATTTGCGAGTTTTTTCAGTGTCTCGCAATTCAACGACTTATAATAAAAAAATGCTGCATTTGTATTTGTAATTGGCCAGGAAGGCGCATTGGGATTTTCCTGTAAGGCCTTCCTGGTATATATGTAAAATAAAATAAAATAAAATAAAATATTATGTTTATTCAAAAAAGTGTGTACAATAGGGCGTGATGTTAAACATATGTATGTATTGGTGCATGCAAATTTTCAACTTGTATCGTTCGCGTGCGCTCCATTAGTAAAAGTTTGCGAAAGTAAGAAAATGTTAGATACGGTCGAAACGTGACGGGCTTTTAAATTGTTCATAGACACATTTCTGAAAATGCGATACATACAACGTAGTACGTGTCGGATTTATTTTCCCGTTTTCACCATTATACTATTTTACGAGGTGGTTAGGCCATCATATGAAGGTCGGTGTGTAAACTTTTCCCGCTTTTTTATTTGACAATTTTATATTTTGTTTGAAATTTGAGATTTATTGAACATTTGACTATCTTTGATAATTTTATTTGAAGAGTAAAAAAAAACCAATAATAACTTCCAACTTCATTAGCACTTTTCCTGCAAGTTCAAAACACGAAGAGAAAATTCCATCGAAATGTTCATAAAACAAAATATGAGATGACGTCAAAATATTTATGTACTGTATCATTCGTATGTCCATATGTACGATGTTGTTTCTGCTTATGTAATGAAGTGTCGTGGAGAGAAATTTCTCCAATTATATATTCTTCTGGATCAAAAAATAAGGTAATAATGCAAATATACATATTTATATTTGCATCATTACAAATAAACATAGTTTTTCATTAACTATGTATGTTTATATTGCGTCTTTAGGTATCGACTGACTCGCGAGCATATTGTCGAAAAGTACAATTATTTACAAAAGTTTGAATTATTTTATTATTTTTGGCTTAAAATTTCTAAATAAAATGGTAAAACGAAATATTTTTTAAAAGTAACAAGTCAGTCGCCACCTATAGGTCAATCGCATGTAGTAGTAGGGGGGGAATGGGGGGGGGGGTAGATGACCCCGGGCGCACGATTGAGGGGGCGCCAAAACGCATTTGGTAATATCAGGATTTTTTTAATATTATTTTTATCTGAAATTTTACAGTTAATATTCATTTAAAATGTAAACGAGCTACAAGGAAGGCGCCATTCGCCCTAATCTATATAAGCTGAATTAAAATGAAAATTGATTGATTGTTAAATGAGAAAACAGTATTTTTGATATTTTACTTAATTCGAAAATTGTAAAAGAAAAAAATTAATTAATTAATAATAAATAATTAAGGCGGAGGGGACGTTAGTTGCATGTTTGACTACAGGCACAATCTACCCCTTGCTACGGGATTGATTGTAAAATTTCAGATTATAATCTAAATTTTAAAAATCATATATATATATATATAGGAAGTCCGCTGGGTAGTAGGGAGGATTGCAGGAGAGAGAGACAAGTAAAAGCGATCTCAATTCAATTCAATTCATCTTATACGTTTATTTGAGATCAATAGGTACTCGATGCGCGTACGCACCCGGTCGCGTCAAGGCGCGACTCTACTGCTGTCGCCCGGACAAGGTTCGGGAGTACCAACCTTAACATTAATACATATGTGTATAATACCAACTGTTCGGCATGAGCCACATCATTATACATAATTATAATCATTTTATATTAATATTCTACATATATGTATTTACTTATATAAAAAATCCCTGATATTACTAATACTGACAAAACCTGCGTTTTTGGCGCCCCCCTCTGCCTCCCCTTGGCCCTCAGTTTACGGCCCTGAGCGATAGTTATCTAACATTATGTTTTTCTAATTTTAATGTTACTGTGTAATATGAAAAAGGGTTCAAAACCCTAATTATCATTGTTTGAAATTGGATCAACAAAAGATGATATGTATGATAATTTTGAAGCTAATATTTTTTTGTGACACATGGTCCCTCTTAACTGAAGATGACGTGCACCTTTTTTATTTCAGAACCACATACATATACATATGTACAAACATACATTTGAGCCGTTATATTTGATACTGGCATAAGTCCACTTTTCTTCATTTCGAGAAATATTTTGCAAAACATTAAATATAATGAAAATTGGACTTCCGCCATTTTCAAATATAACGGCTCATATGTACATACATACATACATATATCGGATACATGATGAATACATGAATACATTTAAAAATATTATAATACAATATTTTTTATCAAGCCTTAAGCTTAAGGTATATGTAAATGCACTGTATTATATGCATGAATGTACATATTATATGTATTTCGTATCATATCCACTTCTGAAATGTTATATGTAGATATGTAAATATGTTTGTTTGTTTTTTCAGGATTAAAAGTCACGCTATACTATTAGTTATACAAACTTTGCAAAGTCGAAATTTCTCCAATATTTTATCATAATATTGACATGTACCATGTATAATCAGTAGGTTACACAATCCTTACGACTTAACGTGGAAAATTTATTACCGAACCAGCTCCATGAAAATTTACAGCAGTGTCTCTTATCGCGGTAAGCACACACGTTTCCATTGAATATTCGACATTAATTTTAGGACATAAAATAATATGCAAGGTCGCAAGGTTTTCTCCTCGTGATGATGAAGTGGTTAAAGCGAGCTTAAAGTGTAATTAGCACAAGGGCGCCGGAGTTGAACTTTTGGAGAATATCTCTAGATACGCATAATTAATTGATGCACTCGTGAACGCAGAAAAGATAATTAATTTTCGCGTTTATCATTTCCAGGTCTTGGTCATTTTGCGCTGAAAAAGAAAAACGGATTTTCCTTTGCTTAAAAAAAGGTCATTTTAAAGTATAATATATGTATGTGAAAACTGAAAGTTTCGTTTTATCTATCTGTCAGTATGTTCTGTGTATGAAATTATGGAACGCTGTATGCTCAGTATAACGAAAAGAGATAGGAAACGGAGTACGTGGATGAGAAGTATGACTACGGTAGTGGAGAGAGTGATGAGATTGAAATGACAATAAACAAAAGATGGACAAAGGAAGTACTAGAATGGTATCCGAGAGAATTTAAAATGGTAAAAGGAAGGCCACAAAAAATGGTTGGACGAAATTAGGAAAATGTGTGGGTGAGATGGAGGAGAGTTGCACAAAACAGATACGAATGGAAGCGTGTATGAGAGGCAGCAAATCACCCTTCATCCAGCAGTGGATGGTGAATGGCTGTAAATGATGATATATGTATGTATGTATATATACATATATGGTAAAATTTTAGTCTTGATTGGTGACACATCTCGAATAACATGAAATGCTGAATTGCCTATTTTGGCACGCGCGCTTCCACTTTGCAATATTCACAAAGCTCATTATTATTATTGCTTAAATTCACACAGTAAATACCATTGTGTTCGGGATGTTTTCCTTTTGAATATACATACTGGCAAATTAAATATTAAATACATAATAATATCATGAAAAAGTGGAAAAATGGAAGAACCAAATAAAATTTTATTTATAAAGAAAATTGTATTTACCTTTCCACATAGGTAATATTCGGGTAAACGGTCCAGATGAGGACTAGGTGATGCACTTGGTGATGGTGGTAACCACGGGCCTCCTAGATACAGTTGACTAGGTCTCTTATTTCTTTTATCTGCCCTTCTTCTTTCATGGCGTACAGCCACTGCTGGCATTGCCCCAATCATTTTGAATAGATTTTATTCTGAAAACAAATACACTGTCAATTTTTAAATAAACGATCAAAGTTCACCCAAAATCAACTGGACAAATAATTTGTAAAATTAATGAACAAAATCACATTACAATGAATCGTACTAGTCTCAATAGAAGATACTCGAAATAAACATCGTAAAATACAATGTGCGCCGGAAACGGAAGACGCACTAGAAGCTTTTGTCTGTCAGCATGTAGGACGCGACGATGGTCTCTCAGCCCGACTGCTCTCTAAGCTCTAGCACAATGAAGCTGGAGCTTTTTAACGTTGAACAAGTCGTCGACTGTATGAGCAGTTTCTGATACGAATGCCACAAGTGAAATATTATAAACTTGGTCGGCATTACATACCGACAAAAACTTGGCTATGCAGGCAGACATTTTCTCTACCCTCTTCTATATTGATTTTGTATTGCCTCTCCTAGCTTCCAGTACCGTCTATTGTGTCGTTATATGCTTTTAAATAAAACTTTGGTAATACGATAGATAGGTGAAGTATGTTCAAAGTGTTGAATACGTTCAAATTTTGTCATGAAAACTTATATACATATATGTAGTTGAGTGCCGCAGTGACTGACACAATATTATAAAAGGCCCTGCCGACAAAGGTTGGGTGTTAGACAAAAAAAATATGGCTAAATGCCAACAACCAAAAAATACTAGTATACATACATATTATATTATACTTGACTTAAAGTATTGTAGCTTTATCATCGGAAACATGCCAATTTGAAGAACTATAACGGAAAGAATATTACGATAAGAGAATGAAGGATGTGGCAGTATATTGATGGGTAGGTTGTTTATTTTTATACTAATTTTTAGATGAATTTTTATTGATATATATTATATTTTTAGATTTAAAACTAACTTTTACCATGGTGTCATTACGGGATTGCCCCTGAGCGACACTTTTCTATGGTATTAAGCTTGTACATGTATATAAATTTATAGATCATAAATTTTGAAATCAAATTCAAATAGTGGTGATATAGTGAGTAGATTTTTTTTCCAATTTGATGAGAAACCGTTTCAGCTATGAAATGAGATAAATCGGCATACTCTGATAAGAAACAGTCGACCTGGAGTCACATAATCTGTCTGGAGTTTGTCATATGGAGTCTCAGTGAGACGAAATTCTCTCTCTTGGTTGAAAGAGTTCAAAATAAGTTTCTTCAATACCTTTACACGAGGAAGGATGACGTACATATTTACCCAAACTACCCACATATTTACACAAGGTATCTTAGGATTCGACTCGCTATCTTCGAGAAGGATTGTAGCCATTTCCAAATACTTCTTTGAAGTATTAAAAGAAAGTAATGGCAACTCTTCGATTTTATCGGAGCTTAAATTTTAGGCTCCTGAATGTGGTAGAGCTTTGCGTCATTGTTGACTTCTCCAATTTATTGTTGCGAGAATATCTGCTTTTGGCAACTCGTCTCTTTTGGAAATTGTCCGGTTACTTATCGTGATAGGTGAGCAATTTGTACCTGTTTGATTGTCGTGTTGATGAATTGGTCAGATCATGAGTCTTTCTAATTGAGATTAATGATTGATAATTTATTTATTGTTGTTTTTGTTAGACTGGTGTGACGCATTGGGGTAACCGTCAGGTCACAGCGGTCATTAATTTGTTTTTATTATTATTTGTCCATTTTTTAATGTATTTATTATAACAGCATCGGGGTTTGAACCCGTAACTCATCAGTTTTTGGCATTATATGTTAGCTATTGAGCTAATTATGTATGTGTGTTCTGGTAGCGGGTAATAATAGAGTTTTTATTGAAATGTGATCGTAGCAGACCATATTGTTATGTTAAACAATATGAAATCGAGAAGGATCTATTCGGGATGATTTTCAGTAGTGAAGTGTACAGTATTATGTGCTTAAATTGTCGGTAATAGATTATCTTTTGTGTTTCCGGGCAAGTTCTAGATAAACGGCTTAATTACATATACCGTGGAGTAACATGAGAGGGGATTGATAAGCCCTCACGCTTATAGTTTATACACATTGCAGCATCAAACAACAAAAGGTCTGGGCGTATACGGTTTGTTGAATTGAACTGGAAATATGTGTAATTGAAATGGAACCACCCACTGTGTGGTTTATACTCGGAAAAATGAATAAACAGCGTATCGTGCTCTTGGCCACGGTGCACTGAGACTGGAAAACGGTATGGGTCGGGAAAATTTATACCATTTTCAATTAAAGTAAGTGCTAAGGCGAACATGTTAACTATTAGTCTGGTTGCTATTGTGCAGTATAATTTAATATATACAATAGAATACAAGATGGTGGTTATTACGGAACTTTTACATAATTCTAAGCCCCTATATGTATGTAGTAGGGATCCCAAATATTCGAATATCGAATAGTAGCTTTAAATTATTTATTTGTAGTTTTAAGAAGTTCAAGATATTATTAAAATTTTAAGAGAATCATTATTCAGAAAATCAAATAGAACTAAATGTGCTGTAGATTGAAAATAACAAAATAAGTTCGTACAAAAAGTATTCGGATTAGGGATCCCTAGTATGTATGTAGTCACTAATATTGCAATTTATTATGTTAAAATCAAAGTATCCAAACTATGAGCCACTTAGGTAATTGTTCAGTCATCGTAATCTCAAAGAGTTAATTTTTTTATGATCGTGCAATATTAACGTTACTTCCATTAAAGAGAGCAATAAAATTTTATTACATTAAGGGAAACTAATAAATATAAGGCGACAATAAAATATATTACTCATTGGATAATATCAGGTATATAAAACTATTTTTTTTATATAATTAGTCGTAATTGAAACGGTAATTTAGAATATGAGAGGGTTCAAAATTAATTTAAAGTGTATGTCACGAATTTAAATTTCATTGAAGGCCGCGTGTGAAAATAAAGCTTTTATTCAATGACCAAATATGTACATATAAATTTTGGATGAAGTCATGATTAAAATGTTTGCGAATAAATCGATGCGGTTCTCGGGGGATTGAATTTGATTCAACGGCTGTTAAAATATTCTATGTCTATGTATATTTTTTGAAACAAAGTCAACATGGAAAAATTGCAGGGGAAAATTTACAATTTCTTTTCAAATATACGTTTTTGGTAACATTCATTAAGTACACATTTTTTCCATTAAAGATGCTATACATATGTATATGTACGAGTATGTGTATGCACTTTTCTTTAGATACATACGTACATACATATATACATATGAGCCGTTATATTTGAAATTGGCGGAAGTCAACTTCTCTTCACTTCAAGAAATATCTCGTAAAAAAATTAAATATAATGTTTTGCGTTTTAAAATATTTAATAATACTAGTGGCCTATAATACTTTTATTTTACTTTTCCGAGATTCTGGACATATTGAATTAAAATAAGTGATGACAATTTGTGAATTAAGTCAAACAGAAATAGTGTTTTTGGACCTGAAAATTGGACATCCACCGCTTTCAAATATAACGGCTCATATGTATAATTTAACGATAGCAATTATATATGTACATATGTACATATACATGGTTGCCTGACAACTCGTTCACAGATTTTCCGTAAACCGAGGATGCGCTCCAGGCATTACGTATACGGCCATCTCTTTCTCACCCGGTCTGTGAAAGAGATGGCTGCATACGTAATGGCATAGTAAACGAGATCTTGGTGAACAGACGGGGTGAGAAAGAGATGGCCGTATACGTAATACCTGGAGCGCTTCCTCGGTTTACGGAAAATCTGTGAACGAGTTGTCGTGTCACCCCTGAAAATTGGACATCCACCGCTTTCAAATATAACGGCTCATATGTATAATTTAACGATAGCAATTATATATGTACATACATATATAATACATATATGCATGTATATCACACTGTATTCGAGACATTTTCCAATTAATTTTCATTATAATCACTGCCCAAAATCAGTTCTAAAAGTCTGCGATGTTTAACAATTGATATAAAATATGTTTCACCTGTGTAATTTCAATAGGTAACCACCTGTTAGGTCGGATCGATACTGTGTTTGTTTACGTGAGTGTGCCACGTTGCTTGAAACACCACCACTAGTGAAGCACATCAATCAGAACACCATTGTTTTATGGAAATTTGTTTGTTGTGTATATATGTAAATATAACAATATATTTTTTTGAATATGAGGGAAAATGTCGATGTTTTCGAAATTTATGCCACCGAATGATTTATTTAACTGTAAAATTTTATATACAACATAAAATTTTACTGTCTCCATCAAATGTTTAAATACACTTTTTATGACAGTTCAATTATTTTTCTTCTTTTATATGAATGTATGTATGATTAAAAAAGTAATAGGCTGTTATATACATACATACATACGACAGAAAATACTTCTTTGAGTGCATTGCACTTGTATTGCAGCATCTTGGCGTTCAATGTCCAAGTTTCATATTCATACGTCATCACTGGCAAAACGCATTGATCGAAGATCTATTTCTTCAGGCAGAGTGGCATTTTTGATTTAAAAACAACATGCATTCGTCCAAATGCACTCCATCCTAATTTCATACGTCTCTTTATCACTTCACCTTTACTACCGGACATGTCAATTATTTGACCTAAATATAAATAATTATTTACTATTTTCTACTGGTTTATCATCTAATGAGATGCTATCAGGCATGCAATAATTATTGAACATTAGTTCGGTCTTATCTACGTTGGTTTTTAATTCTACTTTCCTACTTTCCCTGTTCAGCTGCGTTAGTCTGTTAAGCAGGTCAGCTGGATCGCGAGCTATTGAAACTATGTATATCGTCTGCGAACCGAAGATGATTCAAAAAGCGATCGTTGATATATATAACTTGGAAACAATTTTTCCTGATTAAGCAAAAAAGGCACGTTATAAAAATTATAAGCTAATTTTTAATCATTTTAGATTTTAGTTAGCCACGTCGTAGCCCACTAGTTTAGCATTTATTTATCAGATGAAGGTTCAAATTCCGGCCGAAATTAATGAATTTAATCGATTTGCTTATCTCAGCTGGAAAAATTTGATTGTTTATGAAATCCTAATCGACTATATTCTGTCAGCTGTTAATTTTCACCATTAATAATTAAAACGATGCATCAATTCATTGACATATGTGGGTGACCGTAAAAAAGTAGACAGTGAAAAAGTCGAAAATGTTCGTTTACCATGCATACATATGAAAAACGGTTAGTATGTTATATATATAGATATATATCAGTGGCGTGCGGTAAAAGTCTCTCTCCCCCCGTCGTACATCCTCACTTAATTTGCGCGAGCAGGGTACAACAGGAACTAGAGGAACAGGCTTTTGCTCCCGTATCCTGCGCGCGCACGTTAAACAAGGCTGTATGACAAAAAGAGAGATAATTTCACCGCATGCCACTGATATATATTATATATACATAGTACCGTTTACCATGCACCCTTTTTTTTTGATCTTTCGACTTAACATCTTTCGATTTTCGATCTTTGCCTTCCGATATTTGCTTTTTCGACCTTATCACATTCGGTGCCATGAGGTAAACCCGTACATAATGTATGTATATTCGATGGATTAAACTGTTTCACCTACTGCCATTATCTATTCATTAATTTACATTTTAATTATGTATTTTAATCACATTATAACTAAATTTAATTTTTGTATTATCTTTTGCATATATGTACATATTTAATTTAAAAGAACTATAGAGATTGCACTATTATTCATTTCATTTGGAATAATAATAATAATTATTATTAAAATCATCATTCAATCCCATTTTCCTTTATTTTCTCTCCAGAAGGTAAATAGTAAATTACCGAGATAAAAATCTTTCCCACGAAAAATTTTAACACGGTGAAGTACATTGAGTTTGAAATCGATAACACGAAAATAAAATGGAATAAAAAGGAGTAAATTTATTTTCGAATTATGCACTTGGTCCAGGTGCAATTTGTTTTGTATCTGGCATTAGCGAGCATACGCGTACATGGTGTTCGCTAGGGGGCTAGTGGGAGGCTGAGTGGGTGGGTGGGTGAGTTTCCCTTTGCTCCCGGTGGGTTCAGGATCTGGCGGGAGCCGGTTGCCAGGCCACAGAGTGCGAGTGCGACGACATCATCGGTTTCTATAGAAATGGCGATGCCGAATGTCCCGTCTCGCTCCCGCCCAAAATCGATACTCAGGGCCGCTCCCGACAACACGCCGCACGTGGCGCCAATTTCGAAAATATAGGACGCCAAACCGACGTGACCTTTCATTGCACCAGCCCTGGAAAGTTCCATGTTTCATCTCGTCAAATGGCGACCGATATGTGCCACCCACCTGAAATATTCACTACGTATCCCAACCTCAATATCAAATGGGATGAAAAAGGTAAGTTACTATTGGAATTTTTCTAATTTGGAGCGAATACATCGATTTCGCCTGTTTATTTATATTATACACATATGTTCTGTTATCTAAAATATATAATTTCGAAAGAGACTTTGTATGTATGTATGTAAGTATGTACATATATCATTGGCGTGCGGTGAAATTTTCTCTCTTTTTGTCGTACAGCCTTACTTAATGTGCGCGAGCAGGATACAAGAGGAACAGGCTGTTCCCCTTGTATCCTGCTCGCGCATATTAAGTAAGGCTGTACGACAAAAAGAGAGAGATATCTTTGGTTGGGAATTTCGTAAACAAGTCAAAATTTCTATGATTCTTTCGAATTTTGTTTTTCGATTCAGATAAATTTAATAAAAAATCAAATGAATATTTACTATTAGATTCGCCATGTTTCGCTGTTTATATTAAAAATACTGAGCGAAGCCGGGTAAAACAACTAGTTCTAAATATAACATACATTTACATATGTACATACATATGTAGTTTTTTTGGTGCAAAATATTATTTGATCTGTATTGGTCAGAAAATATTAAATTTCTTCATTAAGTAATTTAAAATAAATGATCAGTTGTATATATATTGATCAGTTAATATTTCGTTTAAAAAATACTCTTTAAAATATTTACTATTAGATTCGCCATGTTTACGTTGTTTATATTACAAACACTGAGCGAAGCCGGGTAAAACAACTAGTATTATGTAATTCATATACATATGTTCGTGTATAAAATGAATGTAATTCGAATTATTCAAATTCAAACAAATGATATTATTATAAAATCTGAATATGTTATTTATAAACAAAAGAAAAATGCTTTAAATAAAATTATCTGACATCGACTCGTTCGATATTTGATTAGTGTCGTTAAAATTTAAAATATAATTGTATCTTCGATGGTGAACAAAGTGCAGTGTTTAAATTGATCCCAAAAGATCGAAACCGGAATAGTGCTAGTTTTCAAGATTATGCGATCGTTTAAAGTGAATGTGTAGCAAATTCAGTACATCCGTTTTTATTATTGAAACTGGCAAGTGATATTTTAATTTTTCAATCAAATTTTTTGCATTGGAAAATTTCAAGTTCGTAATTGAATTTATAAGTGAAACTTCGCAATCACATCAGTAAGTACTTTGAAATTTATTTTATTTATTAAAATTTTATGCATGCTGTTTTTGTATTTCTTGGATGTTGAAAATATGAAATTAAGATCTTTAGCTTTTCACAATGATATTCAAATATGTACGGACGTATATTTTTATATGTACATATGTATGTTGGTAGTTTGGTACCTTTTCTTTGTAATTTGGTAAAAACGAATGAGCAACTTTTTCAACTAAATTAACAAAATTCGACGCTTTGGAATAGTAATTTTTTTCATGTATGAAAGTTACGTTTTGTAGAGTAGATTAGAGTAGGTGGGCAAGTATCTAGTTTGTTAAAATAAAGAAATATATATGTATATGTAATCTTAATTACATACATATGTATGTCAGATGTTGTCAGAGCTCTTTTTAGATCTCATTTTAGAGAATATATAAAAAGTCCTGGCTCTATTTTTTTTCGGTTTCAATTTCAACAAGTTCTGAAGCGTTGTATACGCAGAAAAATTAACATGTAATTAAAGCATTTACCGATATTTCAAACTTTTTTACGACAGTATATTTACTGACTGGAATTGGTAATTTTCAATTAATTTTCACGAGCCAATAAGAGAGTTCTAAGAAATCATTCTACGTATCGAGTAGAAAATTCAATTAATTATCATGAAAGATAAAGAAAATTATAAACATTTTTATTATATACTAAATTCAGTTTTTACATTTTAAAGTATTCAAATTATTATATTTATATACATATATACATTGGAAATGTAACTTATTATTATTATATGTACCATCGACTACATATGTATACATACTTACATACATAGTTAAATACATTTCAACTAAAGTTTATCAAATCCTTACACCAGTAACTAGAAAAATTGGGCCCGCATATAAATGTTATAGAAAGGCCCCCTTTAGTATTTTTGTTATTAAAATTAAATTGGAAATTAACTCACATAATTTATATATTCTTATTTCCTCGCATTTGAAGTCGCAAATTAGGTAATTACATATTTCAGACATTTTCTTTTAACATCGTTATTATAGATAATTGCAGACAATTATTATTACTGTACCATAACGGAAAACTATTGAATGTCGCGCATTATATTTGGAGTATAAAATTTTAAATATTGTTTCCTATTAGTCATTTGAATAATTTTAAAATGATTTTTATTTGAAAAATGTCTAATATTTTTATTTGAAAACCTCTTGGGTCCCTAAATCTGAAATTTGGGCCCACACAGACCCCATGTCTTTGTGGCATAGTAATTACGCGCCTGCCTTACTCTGCCGTTTTCCTATCTACACCCATAATACTATTTCCGATATCTAAAAACTCTAATCCTTTAACAATTTTTATGTCAAGCGTCGATTCACTGATGATACATTCCTTTTTAAGCTCCTAAATGGTTTCCTAGATTGTCCCGATTTAATAAGTAAGGTTGGGTTAGGATCCCAGTTATAGGTATACTAGAAACGCTGCACGCTTTTCACTTAATACTTTCAAAACTAATTCTCGAAAATATTCGGATCTACAGCGTGTTTATGGTATGTTTAACAGGGAGATGAATGAGGTTGATCTATTCGTTGTTACTTTGTATTTATTCAGAATTATCATCGGCAGAGTTTTGATTGATTGATCCATTTCTACTTCTATTTTACAGGTTGACCCTTACCAAATTGACTCTTTTTCACTACAAATGATAATTTATTAATGATAATGATAAAAATATATGATATTAATGATAATTATTCTCTTCTTTCTACCTTTTTTACAATATTGATAGCATTGTATAGTATATTTGTTATTTGTTATTTTTATATCTACATATGTATGTACATATATGTATACATACATATGTATGTCCTTCTTTTTATAGTCACATACACACTTTTTATTTATCACAATTATATATATATATATATATATATATATATATATATATATATATATATATATATATATATATATATTATGCTATTTGTAAAAATATCTAATTGGGCTCAGATGTTCTTTTCTTACATTTATCTCTTTATTTTTATATATGCATTTTTACACCTATTGATTTTTTAAATAAATATATAAATAAATAGTATTATATGTAAAATGAATTCAGCATTATAAAATATACATACATATACAATAAGCTATCCAATATATAATTTCGAAAGAGACTTTGTATGTAAATATATGTGGGAATCGTAAACAAGTCAAAATTTCTATGACGACGAGTCGATTATTTTTTTCGTTTCAAATAAATTTAATAAAAAAACAAATGAATATTTACTATTAGATTTGCCATGTTTACGCTGTTTATATAATATTACAAATACTGAGATAAGTCGGGTTAAACAACTAGTATACAATATAATACAAAATATACATATGTACATGTGTAGGTTGAGATGAGGGCGGCTTATCGGCTTATATGTATCATGTATGTACATACATATATGCATGTCGGCTTATATGTATGTACATATATGCATTTGTGTTTTTGTTCTGCAGTTTGTGAATTGTTCTCGTTCGGCGAGTGAACTATTGTACGTAAGTACATACGTCTTGTATTATATAAGGATCTATCTAATATGTATGTATATTGTATAGTCTTTGTGTGCAACGTATCTACACTTTATTTTCATGTAGAAAATTTCACGTTTACCTGCATTTGAGTGCAATCTGTAGACTGTTCTATTATATATAAATAACTGCCAGATCCAATTTCTATCAGCTCCGCCCCCGCATAGCTGCGTCCATGCTACTTTGATCTGATAAAAATATTTTATATCCGATTACGAGCTAAAGGGATTGCAAACAGTCACAATTTCTTAATCTTGTTCTATGTATGTACATATATTAGATTTCATATTTATCTTTTATGTTAAACTTTGACTGGGTCGAACAAACTGGAAAGATTACCATTGTATTATATTTCGTTCAAAATTAAAAGTTACCATAAAATCTCATAAGGTTAAAATGTATATTTTGCTATTTTGAAATGGTTGTTCTTACACATGTCAAAATTTTAAATTATTCGTAAAAAAACCCTCGACATAAGATCTACATTTTGCACCATACAGCGTCGTCTGACAAATTACGAACAATCTGTCAAAACAAACTTAAAATAATAATGTAATTTAATTAAAGCACTATTTTTAAGAGTAATTAGAGCACTATTTTTACCGAAATATTAACTGATCAATATATGAATATATACAAATGATCATTTATTTTTAATTACTTAAGAGGGCTGGATACCCGAAACCTTAATTTTGTTGCCGTTCCTTTCTTCGATATATATATTGAGTGAATGCGACAGTTGTTCTTCGACCAGATAATACCTGTTTTAAATCGACAAAATCGAGGTTTCATATTCTCCAGTTTTCTCCTCTGGACCAATTTAAAAAAAATTTAAATATTTTCTGACCAATACAGATCAAATAATATTTTCTACCAAAAAAACTACATACATATGTATATGTGTTTGGAACTAGTTGTTTTACCCGGCTTCGCTCAGTATTTGTAAAATAAACAGCGTAAACATGGCAAATCTAATAGTAAATCTTCATTTGTTTTCATTTAATAGAAACACGTGTTAATGTACTAAAGTTGTCCTAAAAGCGAGCGCTGTAGTATACCGGTTAGGTAATAGATGTAAAAGCTACATATGTACATATTATGGGAATCCGTGGATACATTAAAATAGACCGGTTAACTTAGATTAGAGTAATATGTTTTTTTATTTTCATTACCTTGAAAATAAAAATTTAATTAAATATTATATACTTTAATTTAATCTTTTATGGCAGTGAAAATGATTAAATAAAAAAAATGTTATTGTATTAGATTTTCCCAGGGTATTTTTACTTCATTTTTATGAAAGCTATCGTGCGTATTCGAAAGATGAATTTAGTTATTTTTTTAATTTTGTATTTCTTTTATGATTGGTAACGGCGGTCACGATGACTGTCGATTTTTAAAGTGAATTGAAAAAGTTCAAGAACTACTGGGCCAAGTACTTTAGTCCGAAATCAAATTTTCCTCCTCTCTGATTGTTCAAAAACCGGTTAATTGTTTTTCGTCGAGATTTGATTTACGACTCGCCTTATTACAATGGCGATTATTTATTAAATATTAAAAGGGAGCGAGAAACAATGAACAGTTTTGAAAATCGTTTACTTTGGCTCGTATTATCGTTTATTGTTTCAATGCACGCTGCGAGAGCAAAATATGCACACACAAAACCGTTATATTATACACACGCCATGTATCATAAATACATATATATCGAATATCAATTTCAATTTAAAATTAATATTACATTGTGTACATATATCTAGGTCAACAACGTATCCTATCCGGAGCGGAAAACTACGCTTTCCCGTATTAAAATGTCTATGTCTATTTACCTTATGCGATGTACATATGTGTATGTATTATACATATGTATGTACGGAGGGGTGTAAAATTGTATTGCACCATTTGTCGTAAAATGTCAGAAGGATACTGCATCACTTTATGACTATTCTGTGAAGCTTTTCACATCGATACGTGCTCAGTACATACATATATAAGTATATACATACGTAAAATATCTTCTTATATATGTACATATGTATGTATGTATAACGAGCTTTCTCGTATTGGCAAGATAGGTCGGTAGAGATTCTTCCTAATGGAAGAATAATTTTTGTTTTAAAAAATATACCTTCAGTGTGTTTTGGTACAATGAAGCTATTATTACAAACATATGTACACGGTATTATGTATTTAACTAACATAACTCTGTTGGTGGAATTGAATTCTTGCAATCAATTTTTGTCACTACCGGTACTACCGCAAAACAAATTCCACTACTACTAGTAGTACAGGCATCTACTGGCTTTGATATATTGAAACAATTAGTGTAATAAAATTTAATTTTTATATTCAGTTATAAATAAATAGATGTTTTCGGATATGGTCACTGGTATAAGTCTGATATTTTCGGCTTACTTTGATATTAAATTTATGATACACTAGCTGGCTGCTTAACATGGCAGGTCAAAAAGTATGTTGAGTGTTGACTTATTCTTCTACTAAGGGCACAGGCACACAGAGAGGTACGAGGCATGAGTTTTTTTAGGTAGTTTTGCACATCTAAATAAAAACAATAGTACGCTCTATCTATGCTAAGCACCTATGTAGGTCGAAAATCCTAGTATTGATAAAGGTTTGACAGTGATCGATAACTGTGATTCAGCGTGTGCATTATTCCATATATGTACATATACTTAATTTCATAACAATTCTACTTATATAAAATTGAATTCATTATATTTCTGTACTACCGCTAATCTATTTTGTACTATTGGTAGTATCGAATTTAATTTTTTGTCCAAAACCGGTTTCGGTAGTGCCGGTATTGGAACTCCTAGTTATCGTATCAATCAATCAACAATCAGTGCTTGAATTATAGTGTTTGAATAATACTGTTTTTCCAATTTTCCGATAAGAATGAAACTTCATAGAACCAGAACAAACTTTTTTTTTTTTAATTATTTGACTATAAAATTATAAAAAAATATTTGTGATTTATTTCTGTACAAAAGAAAGTTATGGATATACTGTGTGCATTTTCAGGGGATGCTTAGATACCAACCCCACATTTTGATGACGTAACCTACAGAAGCCCTGACGTTTCGATGACGTCATCCGTACCTAGCACACCGTGTATCTGTCTGACTTGAGTACGTGGGTTTCAGCTAAATAGAATAAATCCAGAGGAATACACTCGGTGGGTAATAAAGTTTGGGGCAAACAGTGATCGCCTTCTAAAATATATACATATATTATATGTGTATTTAAATTCGCTATTTGTTTATTTGAGTCGTGTTGGTTTAGCGAGATTTTGGATATGGTTGTATTTTAAAATATTGCATGTTTTTTTTATAATATTGCATGTTTTTTATAATATTATATATATTTTGTTTATTAGCTGCATCTTCCAACGTGATCTTGTGTACATTTTATGTACGTATATGATATGTATTTCTTTATATATAAAATACAATAATTGATCAGTGCCGTTCAGATATCGTAAATACATATATAATGATTTATAGCCATATTTGGAGGATACTTTGAAGAAGATAAACTTGAAATTATTATATGTGAAATACTAAATTACATACATATGTATGTACATAGTATATATTCGTATATATGTATTTATATGATAATACCTACAAAGTTTGTGATGGAGATAGTTCAGTGTAAATTTGTTAGTAAGTGTTGTTTGTTTAGTCCTTTTGAATATTTCCCTCCATTTTCCGTTTATATAAAAGTCATTTTCAAACCTCACTGATTATTGTTGATACGGTTCCATTTAAAATCAGTACTTTTTTCTATTTCCTTTAGAAAGTAGTGGAAAATTCTCACGAAAGTCTGGAAAAATTCATAGCATTGTCCCAAGTCGAGTAATTATATATATGTATACATATATGTATATATATATATATATATATATATATATACATATATACATATATACATATATATGTACATAGGTATGTTTATACGTATGTATAGATAATGATACAAGTATATAATTATAGATGTAGAATCACCTGTTCTTCGAATTTGAATATATTTTGAGGAGTAAACAAATCGATATGAAATTAGTCAAATTATGGATAACTCCAAGGACATATGTACTTAACAATACACCGCAATAGTTTATGGCCTAAAAACAATGATTGATTATAAAAAAAATATATAGGGCGTATAAATTACTTTTATTTGGAATAAAAATTTCTATACCAGTTGTAAATTTTTCTTTAAATTTCTTTATATTTGTTATGATTAACCTTATATGATAATTTTTATATGATGTGTTTGATTCAATAGCAATATTTACATATACTATTAGTAATTTTGCAAAAATCTACATATGTGTACATGTATGCACATATGTAATATTCAAATCGATATGTATGTATTTAAAGAAAAACGTCCAAGTTGCGAGTTTATTTGTTAGTTCATGCTCGAGAGAATCTGTTATAAGGGAATAATATCAAATCTACAAGAAAGGATTACATACACACAAAATGAACAATGAAGCTGCTCCCGACATGGACGGTCGACAACATTTTCAATTCGATAAGGAAACGTCACAAGAAAAGAGATATCCATTTTTTGTATTAGTTATTTGTATTTCAGAAAAGATAAAATTATCTTGAATATTTGATACAAAATACACTTCTATGTATAATAATACCTAGGTATATTATATTGTAAATGACAACTGTAAAAAAAACAATTATTGTGGTTTGGATAGTAATGTATGCGTGTTACCAACTCAACTCTAAAAAATTATATTTATGTTATATAATGTAAACGAAATAATGATATAATTTTCAGACCATATCGACATTTTTGACACATTACAATTTAGCACTTTCTTTAAATGATGTTTTTTTGATGATTCTTTTTCAGTCTCATTCAAAACAATCTCGATTAATAATGTGAGTTGAGTTGGTGGCGCTTTTTAACCCATTTTCATCACTTTTGCTAGAGGAAAATGAAGCGGAATTAAAATGGTTTTTTAGAAGTCAAAATTAATTCGTTGAGGCTTTCTGAAGTATAGATTTAAATAAATATGTATCATATGTATTTGGAGTAGACTTGTAGAGTTGGAATTTGTTGTGGTGAAGTTCTTTATAACGGTTTGCCACGATGCGAGTGCAGTTAGATTAATTCCATTAATTCGGCTACTCGGACATTGCTACCTTACGAGTAATGAACGGTCTGAGTGCATTCGTATCATGTCAGCCTGGTATTAGGATAACATGAATTTAACAAAACAAAATCAAACGTAGCTGTCGCGATGAAATTGGGTTCAATTAAAATGTTTAAAGGTATAATAGAACAGTACATTGTATAGTGTAAAAACCATATAAAAGATAGAGTGAAGTACATTTAACGTACAAAAAACTTTATTAAAAATTATATGCATGTATGTATATTTTAATTAATATAATGTTGAAAATGCGTAAAACATTAACAATAACAAATTATTTTATTACAATTCATATATATAATATACAATATAAAATACAAATATAATTCAAAATAATAATATAATAAAAGAAAAAAATATTTTATTTGAAAAGAATCACACGTGATTTTTCATTTGGAATGTTTTTTCTATTTTTTTATTTGAGAAACTATAATATTTGTGAAAAATCATTACGTAAATATAACAAATATGTATTAAAAAGATCAACTTTTATGTATGTACATATAGTTTTTAACATTGGTTGGTGGATTCTATTGTGGCGAAAATGAAAAAAAAATCATTAAAATCTTTAAAAATTGCAATATTTATGCGTAGATAAGTTTTAACTCAGAAATTCACACAGAATAATAAATAGAGGCGAATTCACAGTAGAAAATGCTACGCGGAGATTCTAGCAATAATTAAATAGGTAAAAAATGATTGTGCAATTTAGCTATTGTGTAAATATGTAAAAGTTAAAAATCTTAAAACAATGTTATCTCACTTCTAGATCATACTATGAGGATAACTACACTACAGGCTTTGACATCCACTTTCAGCGAAATTTCCACTGTAAACATAGCTGTCTTAGTAATGAGTACACTTAATTATTATTTACTTAATTGAGTTTTTAAAAAAAGTAATCATATATATGAGTCTACGATTAACTGAAATTGCTTCTTTCGTAACAATTTCATTACAAAATATATCCACTTCATAGACAGCTAAATTTACAGTTGCCTATGCTTTTAGTGGATGTGCTGCCTAAGAATGTTCGTGAGAACATAATCACAGCACTGTGATATTTCCTTACAAGCCATGTTCACCGACACATTTGATGGACAGGGGAACGGTGCGAAAAATAATTAATAATAAAATCACAACACTATAATATAATAAGCTATGTATGTTTATGGTAAGATATCAGAATATTTAAGCTTATTAGATTATCATTGAATACAGCCTTTTCGAGCATCTCTGTGACTGTGTTGCACCATCACGGGACTATGAGTATAGGTCCTTCGTGATTCTAAAAATAAATTGAAAATCGACTAGGATTTTTTAAAGGATTAATTTTGTTGCACTACTTTAAAAAACAAACCTTACATCTTGAGTGTTAAACGTGTCAAAATATTTCCTAAATGATTATAAAGAAATTCTTTGTAACAAAGAAAACTTCGATAATTTGTTTTGTACATATATTATTGAAAAATTTGAAATATTTTTATTTTCGATTAAAAGAACAATATTGAATTAATTTAATAATATTTTTCAAAATTTAAATTCGTGTAATAAATATACAATATTGAGTAGTGCGCGTAATGAAAAATGCGTGTTTAAATTACAAATTTCTTTAAAGTTAACCCTAAAATTTTCAGTCGATTGAAATTCAATATTTACATAAGTTTTCTTTGGCTAAATGCTAATAATTATACAATTATCCTTATAAAAATTGGAAATGTAAAGAGAAGTATATATTTGTAATAGTATAAGGCATTCAAAGCTTTACATTAATAAGAGAAATGCTATTTTGCACGAAAGTTTAACGATGTTAATTTTATTTTATATGGACATAATATTACTTTTAGGTACATATAATATATATATATATATATATATATATATATATATATATATATATATATATATATATATATATATATATATATATATATATATATTTATATATATATATGTATATATTTTTTTTTGTAATATATATATATATATATATTTTTTTTTTTTTGTAAAATATTATAATGTTTATACATTCATAATTACAATTTGATATGAAATTAAAATGTCATTAATTTTCTTCGTTCATTTTTTTCGTGTCGTTATGGGTTTTGTCTATTAAAATGTGTATCAAATGTTTAAATTTTGGAACAAATAAACAATGTATCACTTTTGGACCCTCCAGCCCACTATTTGGGCAATTCATACAATTTTGAGATAATCTTGTAAATCTATGTTCAAAATTCACAATTTCATTGCTATCAAACAATTAATCATTCCTTTGAACTTTTTTTGATATTGAAAGGGAATGTTTGTATTTGAATTTGTACACAATTTATGATTTGTTCACATCACCTCTTCTATGCAGAGGGATGGACGAAGGTCGACTATGAAAGAATTGTTATATAATATTACATACATTGTAAAATCAGTCTATCTTGGCAAATGGTGGATTAGGTGACTTACTATAGATGTTAGTTGATTTTTCTGATAAATCTTGTAAAGCATGGGAGTTGTTTGAGATTTCCACTGGATTGAGCTGTGAGTTGGATGTTCGCTATGATAGATAGAGCTGCCAAGTTAAACCGGTCTACCTACAAGACGAACATTCTAAGAATGGACTTGGTATAGAAATTCACACGTAATTTGTAAAGATTGATTGAATCACATATAATATTTGAATAATGTTAAGGTGCATTTATAAGTGATTAGTGTACCAAGTCCATCTATAGAATGATTTACATTAATAAAATACAAAATGTATAGTATAAAATCAATGTTAATTAATTTATGTTTTTTTATTTTACAAAGCTAAGCTTAAAAATACGATTTAATAACATCAAACAGTGAAAGAAAAATTGTGACACATCGACAACATAAACGCATTGTGTATTTTTTTTTAAATGCGTTTTTTTTTTTTTGAAAAAAATTCCATTTAAATTTGAGTAAATTTTACGACGATAAAAAAGCTAAAACATCGAATTTGAATTGTGTTCCGAACATTAAAATAAAGAAAATGTAAGTCGACGCAAAACGGTGGCGGTGCGACGATTTACATCCTTTCGATCCTTACATCCTCGACATGATCATGTGACGTCCGTTTCCGATTAACTCTCGCGTATCCGACGGTGTTATCGGACTCATACTTATCGTCGTGGAATGGTTTGAATATGTTTCCTTGTTATAGTAATCCACACGCTTCGGATCTTCCTCACCCTTTTCCGACGTCGAATAGTCCTCCTCGACTATCTGATCCAGATGATGATCCTGAATAGTGTCGCCGTTGAGAGCCGCCGGATTTATGAAGCCGTGGTGAGTGGCAGCGGTAACAGTGACAGAGGACGGCGAATGTGGGGTCAGAGGCGGGCTTTCAATGGTGATTCCACTGAGTCTACGCGCCTCGTCTTCTTTTTGCTGGCGCTTTTCGCGCTTTTGATGCTTGGAGATCATGCCACCAGTTTCCACGTCCCTTTCCAGCCGGTGTCCCGAGCGAGATCTCGTCAATTGGCTCTGTACGTACTCTTCGAGATCGCGCTCCTCGTTTTTGGATATGTACTTGTTGAGGATGATGAGGAATACGCCGACGGCTACGGCGAATAGTCCGGTGCAGACCAGCTCGTTCCACCAGCCGGTGGTGCCTAGAGCGCTCCAGGACGTGATGTTGTCCGGCAGGAGTCCCGATCCAACTAGGAAGACTCCTAGAACTAGGAAGACCACTCCGATGTGGAGCATGCCCACGGACGACACCACCTTGGAGTCGAGCATGGCGTTTGGCGGGGGGCGATTCTTGCGAGGGCGTCTTCGTGAGCCGGCTCTGTCCAGGGAGCCTTGGGAGCCCCTCGGCGATGTCAGACCCGATTCGCTGCTCTGCAAGGAGTAGCGTCTCTCTTTGGCCCTCCTCTGCTCATCTCTCCTCTTGCGCTGCCTCTTGATCGCCAATGCCGAGTGGAGTCCGCCCGCGTGCATCCTGCAATCCAACCCAACCGGTCAGAGCATGAGCAGTCATCGCAGCTTCCGGCCCACCGCCACCACCGCCGCCCCCTCACCACTGGCACACAACTGGCACACATTTTTCAACCGAGATGGAAAATCGCGACGCGACCGCTTGACTGTCAGTGACGTCGGAGGTGGTGACGGACGGCCGGACGCGTTTCTATGTGACGCCTTCTCATTATTGTGGTGTGTGTGTGTGTGTGTGTGTGTGATACTATTGTTTGACTACATATTATGTGTCAAACGTACTACATACGTCTACGTCGGCATACCCTTTATCGTGCAGTTTCAGTTTGTTCACACTTGAATGTGTGTGTATGTACATTGTATGTATGTGTGCGTCTGTATGTTGGGGGTAAATTCGCAAAGTGTGGTTACGTCGACAAGGGAGTTCTTGTAGTGGGATGCAGTTGTTTAAAGTTTAGCTTACACGACTCGTAAAGTTTATATGTATCATGTACATGCAACATACTACATAGGTACTTTTATATGAAGCTAAATACATTTTTATAAAACTCTAACGTGTATACATAGCGAAAGGCTTCGATATATCTAATATATAATTTCGAAATAGGCTCGGTATTTAAGTATGTAAGAAAATATGTAATGTCGGTTGGGAACTTCGTAAACAAAACAAAGTTTCTATGACGACAGTTCAATTGGTTGAATATTGTATTTTTTTCGATTCAAATAAATTTAATAGAAAAAAAAATGAATATTTACTGTTAGATTAGCCATGTTTACGCTGTTTATATTACAAATACCGAGCGAAGACGGGTAAAACCACTAGTATATGATACATAATATGTATAACACCAGGTCCTATATATAATATGTATAACACCACTTCCGGTCCTACCTCTACTTATGACCGAGCCATTCCTATTCTTTTTGTTTTACTACAAAAAAAAAAAGACAGGATAGTTACATTAAACTGTTCGAGATATTAAATATATTGAATTCCAATTTGAGTCCAACCAGCATCATGGTTGACTTTGAATTGGCAGTTATACACAGTTTAGAAAGAAGTTTCCCCAAATGCGGAAATAAGTTTCCCGCCTAACTACGCCCATGGAACCATCTTAATATGTAGAAAATGTCTGATTTATTAATTACTAGTGGTTTTACCCGGCTTCGCTCGGTATTTGTAATATAAACAGCTTAAACATGGCTAATCTAACAGTAAACATTCATTTGCTTTTTTGTTAAATATATTTTAATCGAAAAAAATAATATTCAACGATATCGATATCGTCGTCATTGAAACTTTGATTTGTTTTCGATGCTCCCAACCAAATCATACATATATACATAGTTACATTAAACCTTACATACAAAGTGTTTTTCGAAATTATATATTAGATTCACGAACAAACTAAAATCCATCTAATCAGATCAGAAACGTGGTAAGTGTTTCGATGCAAAAATTTGACTAATGTACCCATGTATGTACATATATGTATGTTTTAAAAAATGTCAAATTCCTCAATCAAAATATATGCTATGTTATATTTGTAATATATGTATGTATATATTATAATATAAATAAACAGTGTTTATTTTTTAAGTAATTCCTGTTATGTGTTCAATATGTATAATGTATTTGTAAAACTTTTAACATGTTATATTATAATGTATGTACATACATACAATCTACATATATTTCTAAAGTTAAATAATTTGATAAAATTTTCATTTTATAATCATGTATTACATACATATATTATTTGAACATGTGAATATTAATTTTGTGAAATAATTAGAATTTACCTTTATTGTATTATTACCCCGAGAAAGGAAAATCACGTTTTTTACTTACTGGGAGACTTATCAATTTTTATTAAGTTTGATTCACATAATTCGAATATGATAATGATTTTTGTTGGTTTTTTCTCGTTCATGAGATATGAGCCTTTAAAATTAATTATTGTTATTGCTGGGGTAAAACAATAATAAAAAAAACATCAAATTATTGATTATAATTTATACTCGCTTTCGGCACAGCGATACTAGATTTTGAGGTTAAGACTGCAAAAGAATTGCCCATTTCTTTAAATACTCATATCTCATAAACGACAAGAAGCCAACAAAAACCAATGTCATGATCTAATTTAGTGAGTCAAATTTAGTAAAGATTAATTAGTCTCCGCTACGGTAATCTTTGTGATTATTGGTGCTATTGACGTGTGTACATATGTATATAGTTTTATAATATTATGTATATTGTGAAATTTTGATCTTATTGTGTAATTTATTTATTATGATATGTATGTATATAGTATTGTCTTCAAATGAATTTAGCCACGTTGTTGTGAATGATTTTGATTTGTGGTATGCCGACGGAATTAATATCAAAGGATTATGTAACTTGAGATCTGAAAGCTCAATAATTTTACATATTATAGGTGTAATAGAAGGCGTCACACAAATTTTGTAATATATAAAAATATAATATTATAAAAAAATCACTGTTGGCAAAAATCAGTATTTGGCGAAGTCCGATTAAAGTGCAATTATAAAATTCAAAATATGCAATATCAGACTCCAAAGGGTTGTATAAAAATTAATCGGTTACTATATTGCTAAAATTGTAGATTTTATCTTATAATGAGTACGAATTAAATTTTATTTTTATTAAGGTAGCAAACTAAAATCTTTACATTCCCTTTACAACCCAGTACTCATTTTCAACAGAAACAAAACCACACAACACTTTAATTTTTATTATGCATCTCTGGAGACTTATAAAACTCAAGTCAAATGAACATGAAATTTTGTTAGTGTGATTAAAGCATGACAACTGGGCGAGTATGCGATTGGATTAATATTTTCACGACTACGAATTTCAATCGCGACTGTTTTCTTAAAGTGAAATATCGGTAAAGTGCGAAAACAAACTTTTATTTTATGCTGTGGCACGTTTTAATGTATCAGATATGTAATTGAAAGGGTAACAATGTGACCTAAATAAACCAACGGAGAGCTCTTACGTGTAATTCGATATCAGAACTCTCATTTGGTCGGGTAATTTGATATCGGACCATGATGAGACTTGCGCTTCAAAGAATTTCTGACCACACATACATACATATGTAAGAATATTCGCGAATCAATTTGCCATTCTGTCAGCCGGGATAAATGCCAGGAATCCCTTAATCGTTTTATTTTATGTCACTTACATACATTATATAATACATATATATATATTCAAATACAACAGCTCAAATTTCGCCTACACTTCATTGCGGTTCAATTATTGTTAAAAATAAAGAATATATATATATATATATATATATATATATATATATATATATATATATATATATACATACATATATACAATGTATGTAATAGTAAATTTTAATTACAATTTAAATAACCCATATTTAAATACAAGAAAGATATCAGTATATTTTTTCTTATGAATGTTGAAATTTTCATATGTATGAAATTAGAAATAGTCTACAGCAAGTGAAAATTGATGAGTAATTTAATTCGGAAAATATATTTGTACATATGCAGTTGCTTTAATTACAATGAAGGTTGTAATTATTTATCTCATCTTACTTGATGCACCAAACGTCAAATTTTAAATACAAAGATCGACGTATATAATTGATACAAAGGTGTCAATTAGTGACAATGTAACTTAGTGATGCACAGCCTTTGTGACAGACGGGACAGTTTATCTATATTCTAAGTGATCGCTGGCTGCAGTGCACAAACGGGTTGAAAAATAATAATATTCAATTAGAGCCGGATTTTGATGAAAAAGGCTATTCCACTAATCGGACTATTTTCTCTAAGCCTTGAGAAAACAAAAATTCTGGACCTTTTATAGCAAGGAGGGGATTTATTTAAGAATTTGGAAAATACAATATTCCCCCTTTTTGACATGTTAAATAACTATTACAGAAAATACATTTTTTGATTACCCTTAATTTTCATATTATTTACATGTCAAAATCTATTTAAATATTATTCAGTTGCGCGACAGGCAAAATATTTATAATAAAATATGATATTTTTGATAATAACAATTGTTACATTATATAAATGTCAATGTACGATATCCAGCGAGTATGCATATGCAGATATTTTGAAACACTTGGTGATGAAATAAATCATTTTGGGTTGTGCTTTAGATCGTTGACTTTTAGTTAGTATTATGTATTATATGTATTATGAGCATTAATAAGAATTGTAAATAGGTTTTTGAGCTCTTTTTCCTATTATGCTGTACATTAACATGAGAATAATATAATAATATGATTACTAATAAAATTAAATTAAAATTGTACAATAGAAAATGATCAGTAGATCAGTAGCTATTAAAATAGATATAAGATGTATTGTAAACATAATTTAGTAATAATAAAAAGCATTTAAGCGTCACTGATGTAACTATTGGGATCTTTGTGTTAAGGTCTGACCGCATTATGCGACCGCGACGCGACACGGCAGTGCGCGGCCAAATATTGTTTGTGTGAAATTGTATGAGATAGAACGAACTACGAGTCACGCGAAACCACGCGATCTGTCGCGATCTGTTGCCTTTTGTATCAACTTTGCCGTGTAGTGTCGCGTCGCAGCAGCGCAATGTCGCCTACTGCGTTTGGACCTTTAGTGAGGTATGTATGTGTTATCGAAGTTTACGGTCATATATCTGATAACTCATCAGTGATGAGGGTTACTTCTGTGTGATCTAAATACATAAGTAATTTAATACCGGTAGAAAGAAATAACCAGTAGCTGTAGTTATCCAAAATTTGATATCGATTAGAGAAAGATTGCGGGAAATGTGGAGAAACAAAGAGACGGGCAGAATTTCAAATATATAGTTGAAAGTCGCATGTTTGGTTGCGATTAAATTCCGAATCACGAGTTTGAAAGCGGGTGATTCATCCCAAACAATAAACGATCGCGTAAAAAAGTCTAAATATTTACACGTGGCACATCTGTGGCATTTATTCGCGTTTTACCAGTAAAATCGAAAATACGATGGCAGTCGAATTATAGAAATTTTTCCGATAAAACTAGTCTTAGTTTTGTATTTTAAGTTATTTAGTCGAATGTCGAATATCTCTATGAGTTGCCAATATAAACTCCAACTTTTCAGAACTTCCTGCATATAAATCGCACGTTCGTTATATCAATATTGACATTTCATTTGGTGCGAGAATAAATCGGATGTTTTGATACTGGAAATATGTACAGTAAATTTAGATTTGTTATTAAAGTGTGCCCAATCACTTATATCAATTGAGATTTCTTTTCATACACCACAATAATTGGAAAATGAGGCTAATTTTATATTTCTTTATATTATATAAAGATGTTGAAAGACGGATTGATGAGGCTGCAAAACAAAATTAGTTTTCTTGTATCGTAATAAGAAATTATAGAGAAACGAGCAAGGTTTATTATAATAGAAACTAAAAGAATGATTGAAAATACAATTATTTTTAATGTATAAAATACAGAGATTCTCAATGTCCTTTAAAAATGTGGTATTTTGAAGTTAACAAAAAAATCTTATTTAAAGAACCGTGGGTTAAAAAAATAGTTAAAATTTGGTAATGATGGTAATGATATTATTTGATTAAAAAATCTACATAAATCATGTTATCGTATTTTAAATAAAAGTTTTATTTATTATGTTTTCACGAATCATTTTCGTCACCGTTTGTAATAAATTTAAATTTTTTTCGTATTTATACTTTCCATAATTCAATGAAACAATAAAGTTTTTGAAATTATAGTAAAATCACCAAAAGAGCACACCGGGCTCCACGAAATTTATTAAAATTTAAAGCCTCTGCCAAATTTGGATGGTCCCTAATTGGACGCTAATTGGCAGTAAAGCCACCAACGTTTGGATGTATGTACATAGTAAGGGTCTTAAAGGTTATTTCCTACAGACTGATTAAATGCTAGTACTTAGACTGAGGTCTAACCGAAAAGGACCATCGTGTAAGCCAACTCATTTAGGTGATTCAAAATATTTTACTAAATTTTTTAACGGATTTTAATATTCACAAATATCTGTATGTATGTACATAGATAGTATTTATATGTATGTGTATTGAGTAATTAAACCGCATTGCAGATATGGAATGTTTGAGGGTTTGCGTTGGACAGAGCCCGACCGAGTCGTTGAGACCCTTGTAATTGCGAATAGACAACGATAGCTTTTCCCCATGTAAATTTTTCACATTACTGGTCCGTACAAATGAGTTTTTAGGGGCGATGAAAAATGTCGTCGCTTGATAAAAACCCGAACCATATATTTGTATTAAAAATGAAAATAAAACCTACATGGAGTGTATGTTTCGCGATTCAATCAACACGCAGCGGGAGTTTGGGTGGATTTGTTGTGGATTTTTTGTTTTTGGAATTCAACGTTCTACCGGGATTTCCCGGGAAATTCACGCCGTTTTTGCGGTCGTTTCGAGAGTGAAATAAAGCGATGCTCGTGTATCAAACGGAATGTGCGGCAATTTCTATCGGATAACCATTGCTTCCGAAAGACGTAATGTTGCACATATTTTTCAATAGACATTGCAAGATCTAATATAGCCAAGAAACAGAACAAAATATATTATGTAATATTAAAGAAATGGTAGACAATAATAAACACGATTGAGTTTATTCAATTATATAATTATTACCTTTATTGACTTAATATTTAAATTAAATATATGTATGTATCATCGTTACGATTTAGTTCATGTCTCAGGAATGAGAGATGAACTATTTTATTTAATATACATATTTAACGGGTCTACGTGACGAGACAGAATGTTAAATTACAGAAAACACAAATATCGGAAGGCAAAGATCAAAAATCGAAAGATCTTAAGTCGAAAGACAAAAAAAATGGTGCATGGTAAACGGTACATACTCACTTAATTTGCGCGAGCAGGATACAACAGGAACAAGAGGAACATGCTTTTCCTCCCGTATTCTGCGCGCGCACATTAATACGGGAGGAAAAGCCTGTTCCTCTTGTTCCTGTTGTATCCTGCTCGCGCAAATTAAGTGAGTATGTACCGTTTACCATGCACCCTTTTTTATCTTTCGATCTTTCCCTTGCGATATTTGCGTTTTCTGTAATTTAACATTCTGGCTCGTCACGGAGACCGCCTATTTTCATATATGATAAACCGCCGCTTCATATGCGTATTTATTTATATAATAGTGTATGTATGATCAATTATATGTTAATAATTGCTTTCATATTAAAAAAAAATCTTTTTTTATTAAAGTTAGCGTGTCAAATACATGGAAAAGCTATTTTTTTTAATGTAAATAAACATAAAAAATAGATAACATCAGGAGAGATGCGAAAGTCCTCGATTTGAGGTATTTCGAGTGAAGTGTTTGGGCGATGGCCCTTAATTGCCCTACTCAACTAGTAAACCAAACACCGATCGATACCCAATAATGATTCAAATTGAACTTTCACCTTTCGAACACATTTTAACATGCTGTGGGTGAGAACTTAACAGACATTCGCTTGAAATTCGACTTAATTTCGTGAACATGTTGTATATTCAAAATAATGAGATTTTTGAAGTCGTTTAGCGCTTAAAATTTCTTACGAGAATTAAGTCTCGGCGTAGAGCAATATTTTATTCAGCGTAAGCGAGGAAAGTCGACGAAAACTTGTAACAGTTTGCTGAAGTCATTGTGAAAGTTTATCGTTGAACGTGGGTCTTCTTCGCCGACGAGGAAGTTGGTGGCAAATGTACACACGTGGTGTGGCGAGTGTGTGTGTGTGTGCGTATGTGTTTACAAAAGGCCAATTAATCCGACTAAAACGTAGAGGAAACGGTTGTGAAATGTAAACATTAAAGATTTACAATTCAGTTTGGCCATTTAGATTAGTTAAATTCTCATAAACATTACACAAAGGTAGCCGGGAAAATATACTTACAATATGTGAGTTTTTTTTATGACCGACGATACTTTTTCAACGCTACGATCGATAGTCCTTTCGTCTGCAGTATGAATATAAAAATTATTTATTTCTTTTAGGTTTATTCAGGTCGGGAACCATCGAACGATTGTACTATGCTTATCATGCACAAATTCTTTGTGGGTCCTCTTTTCAATTCAAATCTATCTTCAGAGACGGATTTTTCATTTTTTATCACTATGAGTTGTAAGAAAATTTCCGTAATATATACATATATCTATTTTGCATAAATTTCTAATATTTTTTTATCAATTAACTTTACAACCTATCTTAAATAGGTAGTACATTTGCAGAAGTTTCCAAAAAAATTGATATTAATTCTGTACTCTAATGGCGGATTTGCACATATTTTAAAAGACATGTCCACATGGAACTATAGTGGAAGTGTGTAGCCGAATAAAGATATATGATAAAATTTTACAAAACCATTTACAGCTTGTCTCAAATGTAAATGGAAAGGGTTCAAAATGCTTCGTGAATGAGAATGAATTTCTCAATGGAACAAATATATAGTAATTAATATTATTATAGATCGTAAGTTAGTGGAATAAAGATATATGAGCCGTTATATTTGAAAGTGGTGGAAGTCCAATTTTTAATTCCAAAAACACTATTTCTGTTTGACTTACTTCACAAATATGTAGTTATCACTTCTTTTAATTAGATATCTCGGAAAGCAGAATAAACGTATTACAGGCCAGCAGCATTTTTAAATATTGTTTAACGCAACAAATTACATATATATATAATGAAGCAAAGTGGACTTTTGCCACTTTCAAATATAACGGCTCATATGTATGTGTTGTATTAATGTTTTATCATTCGCATAGTGCATTAGTAATTTTGTTATTTGGCTCTCATGTAAAAGATTAAATTACAACATATATATTTATTCGACTGCACGCCTTTAACTTTTGTTTTGTTTGTATAACGATTATTTAAAATTTTGGACAAACGTTTTCATAAATAATTCGTTAAAGGTTTAATTAAAAAATGAGCCGTATATGTAAAGTCTAATTCAAAATTAAAAAGCAAAGGACGAAAGACTTTTTAATTGGACATTATATAAATGAGTAAGTATGGAAATCAAAAATCTTATAAAAATTTTATACAATAAAATTTTTAAATGGAAAGTGAATTCTGCTGCTGTTTTTTAAGATGAGAGATTTGATTGATTTACTATACGTAAAATGTTTAGGTATTTATGTAAGATACACATCGTGTATGTACATATGTATGTAGTATTCCCCAAAGTGAGAGCCAAAGTCAATATCAGTCGAAATGTTAAGGTTTAATTTTGACAAAAAGCACTATGTATGTATATACATATGTATGATTGCTAATTTACTATTTGCCTTCGGATAACGTACCTGTTTAAATGTTGTTTCATTTATAATACATACGAATGTGTGTGTATTCATATGATACACTCAATATTTTAGATACGGCCTGTTTGTTATTGACGTGATTTATCGTTGGGGCTTTATGAAATTTTTGCCATAAAAAGTTACCGAGCAAATCGACACCGCGATGAAATGGCTGAATAAAAGATGATTGATAAGGATCGAGGGTTTTATTTTTTAATAAATACGTACATACATACATATTTATAGAGGTGCCGTTGGGGCATTTGGCACCCGGGAGAATCCTTCTATTGGCAAACCCCCAAACCACAAATGAAAAAAAAAATGTAAATGAAATTTTCACAGTACAGTATTTCAATCGAAATTTCCTAAGGTATAAATTTTGAAAAAGAGAAGCCTTAAGAAAACCTTTTATGAATTTCGTGCGAATTCAATACTTAATGTATGTATAATGTGAGTAAATTTAATCTGGAAAATCCTGATAATTTTTTTTCACATTTTTTTAAATTGCTTTATTCGTACTATGTATATTATTATATATACAGCTATTTAAAAAAAATACTCATTCAAAAGATCCTAAATTAAAATATTACGATGCATTATAGGCAGAGCCGTAGATAGTGCACGTTGCGCCCGGCGACAAACATGCCACTAGCCCCCCCCCCCTTGATTTTTTAAAACAATTTTGGAATACATCCACCAAGTAAAATATCAAAATTACCGCCTTCCTATTTAATTTTATCAATTTTGTCAATATGTCGTAATAGGAAATATTTTCGTCAGCGCAGGGCGAATGTAGCGATCGTCTGCATTTTAAATAAACATTAATTGTAAAATTTCTTTCCCGATTCAATGTAAAAATTGAACTCTACCAATAAACCTGGCAAATTATAATTCATAGTATAGAAAATTACCAAACGCATTTTGGCACCCCTTCAATCTTGCACCTGGAGTCATCTGCCCTCCTCATGCACCCTATGCCCCCCCCCCCCCACTACGGTCTTTATTACAGGTATAAAATGATTATATTTTTCTTGTTTATAATATGTAACAAAATAAATTTTCAGGAACTGAAACTTTGAGCTACATACATACATACGAGTATGCATGTATATATGTATTATATTATATAATACATTGAAATTTTGAATAATTAATTAATATAAAAAAAATTATCGCTTAATATAATTTAAATTTAACGTTTTTATGCATTTGAATATAGACCTCTAAGTTTTGTTATCTAAACTAATCGCTCTTGAAGAGCAGCTGTCGACCGATTCAATTAGTTATTGCATTTATACATACATGCGTGTATTTTTTTTAATTTATCCAAATTGTAGAAAACGCGATTCTTAAATGATCGAAAAATTGTAGAAAATACATTTGACCAAATATGCTGTCAATATTATTTTTCCGCTTTGAAGATTGGGTGCTTCAGACTGGCTCAGATTATCAGATTTAGTTCTAGTTTGACGTGCAATTGCTGGAAATTTACTGAATGAATTGGATTGAACGGTCCATCGCCTAAAAATAGTCGAACGTACATACATATACTACCGAACGAGCTTGTTGGCCTTTCGTGTCGAACTATTTTTGTATATGGCACTCGAGACGTTTCATGGGTGTTTCGACGCTTCGACCCAACACCCAAACCACCCCTTGTGTCAATATGGCGGGACGATTGATGGACTAGACTGGATCAGACACCGCGGAAGATTGATTCACCTCGTACAATGTCGAGACTCGCAAAAAAGGAATGTCTTCCATCAATTAAAATCGATTATACGAAACTTTCCGTTTACCTATTTATTATTATATAATATATTCTACAGTTTTATACGGGATATTCTTTTGTATAATGCGAATCAAAATTGTCACGAAGCACGCAATCCCTTGACAACCGAAAGTATATGTATATGTATAGTATGCATGTGCTTTGTCCCATTAGTGATGTGACACTTTAGCGACAATCGATCGGGCATTGTTTCAATAAATTTTATCGCATTGTCGGCATAAAATGTACGGGTCTACCTCACGGGCCCGAATTTGAAACGCCCGAAAACGCAAATATCGGAAGGCAAAGATCGAAAATCGAAAGATCTTAAGTCGAAAGATAAAAAAAGGGTGCATGGTAAACGGTACATACTCACTTAATTTGGGCGAGTAGGTTACAACAGGAACAAGAGGAACAGGCTTTTCCTCCCGTATTCTGCGCGCGCACATTAATACGGAAGGAAAAGCCTGTTCCTCTTGGTCCTGTTGTATCCTGCTCGCGCAAATTAAGTGAGTATGTACCGTTTACCATGCACCCTTTTTTTTTGATCTTTCGACTTAAGATCTTTCGATTTTCGATCTTTGCCTTCCGATATTTGCGTTTTCGGGCGTTTCATATTCGGGCCCGTCACAGAGACCGAAAATGTACATACATATGTCTGATAGAACATTACTAAGAAGTCTCAATGTCAAATTTTAAGAATCTTTTATGGCGAAAATAAGGAAATTTTTGTACAATATTTGGGTTCATCAGATATGCATGCTCCTTCCCCCAAGTATTTTAAATAAAGCCAATCCAAAAGACACAAGCAAATCTTTCAAATTTAATTATTCGACGTACTTGGAAAAAGTACGTTGAAATGAAGTTGAAATATTCTTAGAATTATTTGTTAGCTAAAATTAAAAAAAAAACTATGGCATCTGTATGTACATATATATGTATTTTTAGCGTTGAAACTGTGCCTGTCAGCTAAAGTTGACCTGTTGATTCGATAGTTACTTCTTTTGTTTGAAACGCTCCGTGATCCACAGTCTTCAAAATTCATGGTCATATGTAAAAGCATTGTTAAGTTTCATATCAATTGCCTTTAATAATTGAAATTTATAGACTGTTGTTAGCCGGTGCTCTAATTGAAATAAATGTGACTGTTTAGCAAAAAACTAAAATTAATTTCTAGACGAAAAGTTACATGGGAGTTATTGCGTGACGACTGCAATTTCAAACTAATTATACTTTGATAACAATTTATCTTATATTGTTAATGTCAATGGGTTCATCTCATGACGCTAGCACGAATCGAACGAAATTACATGTACGTACATACATATGTAAACATTAACCTTTTCATAGCAATATTATAATATAGAGCGCGCACATACGTACGTATGTACATATATAGGTATAAAACCATTATAAATGTTTTTATTATATGCGCCTAAATATGTGAATATGTTTTACATAAATCACCTTTAATAAGGGCATTCGCAAAGTGACAGAATAATTCCGAAAGTGGCAGATATTCGGGCTTGGAAATGAAAGCGCGAACGCAAAGGGTTAAATCCTTATCAATTCGTGGTAAAGCAACGGTACGAAGGTGGCATTTTTCGACGCAAAAAAACTCGTAAATATTTATATATTCGAAATGAAATTTATGGGCAAAAAATCACGTTGCTCGCATATCGAAAAAATATCGACAGAGAATCAATGAAAAGAGCGTAAGCTAAAGTGGTTTCGGAAAAATTGTATCGGTTTCAAAAGGGTTAAAAAAGACGCCGTATTCGTGACAGCTTGTATAATGTTATCGATGTAAAGGGATCTCACTAAGTTCGAGTTGATTTATAATGAAATGATTGGGTGTATTTAAAATTGTTTCAGATTTTAATTAGCTTATTACACATCCATCTAATCAATTTAATGGAAGAATGTCATGCGAGAATTTTATAAGCATACGGAAAATATGTACATATGTATATACCTAATAGAATATAATATATTTAGTATCGATTACAAATGAATTCGAATTAATTTCAAGAAATTGTGCAATAATAAGAAAATAAATAAAGTGATCTTAATTAATATTTAAGTTTTAACGAATGATGTTTACCTGGTTCTCTGTGAAGGAAAGTTTGTGCGGAACTGCGCTCCTCTAAGGTTGGATGTTGACTGTAGTCGATTCTATGCGGTGATCCTATCTCATCTGCCGTTTCACAAGCACTATATGTCTTATTATGTATTCAAGTTTAATTAATATTTATCAAAATACGTATGTACTCATTCTAAATAAAATTTATCACAATTTTCTTCGCTTTCAACTAGTACGACTATGAAAACACCGCGGTGATTATCATCATGAATTGTATACTGAAAAATCAAATTAGAGAAGCTGTGTAAAAAAAAATGGTAAGAAAATATACAAACGCCTCCACCAATTGTTTCGAATTCTTGGCGAATGAGTATTTAAGTGGTCATATGTGTTGCGAAACGTAATTTTAATTGAAATGTTTCGTACGAGACGACACGCATTTCGCGAAGTGTGTAATCTAAATGCAAAACATTTGGCACAGTTCGAAATGTTATACCTAATATATTTATAAAGCCATTCAAAAACGTTTCTATACGTCTATTCTCTTGATTTTTTTTCGATTGACACGTGTGTACGTATGTGTATCATTATCTGAATTAATTTATTACAAATTGTACTTCAGTGCCAGATTTTCAATGTAAATTATGATATGTTAGCACCCAATTTGTATTTTTACGCTTTTATAAACACGTCATTAACAGGTCGTTATTAATTTTACGATCAATCTCATATTTGCCAGATTGTGCCAAACTTTTCGGAACGCTATGAAATTTATTATGTAAAAATACACCGAAAAGCTATGGAGATTTTTCGAAACCGCTAATGGAATATGATTTGATTTATGCATTCCATTGAGCGAATCGAGTTTCATCTGAGATAATTTCGCGTAGATTGATCTGAGGATGATGCTTTACTTGGTTTTATTATCTTTTTCACGCGCGTTCTAATTTTTGAACTGACCATTCTTAATGATCCATCTTTCAATAAGTTGGCATGCGAAGCGAAATAAGATATTTCAGCTTCACGTACGCGTGTAAGTACAAAGCAAACTCTCAAGTGTTGAATGATTAATATTAACACTGAAAATATTGCACAATATTTTATCTAGTATAGAAAAAGCGCACGTGTATAGAGAAGCCGGCATCGAAAGGTCAAACGTACACAAATCGAAAAAGAAAATCTCAAGGGATTCCTTTGATAAATTTCATCACTAAATTTGAAAAAATCGTTCACAATATGTTTTAGCTCGTTTTGGACGCAAATGTATGTGCTAGAAGGTTATTATTTGAGGTTTGCAAATTTGATTGAGTTGTGTTTTTTTCTGTGGAAATGATCTCTTTGATCGGTTTGAATCGTTTGAGGGAAGTTTTGTGGTTGAACGTGTATCGAAACGAAGTGGAGGCGTTGCGGTTCAAACAAAGGGTGGAAAAGTGGGTGGGGATGTGGGAGGAGGGTGAAAAAGCGACGCTCACCGGCGCCCGGGCGCCGCCTCGACGGGGACTGGCGCCGACACAACACTGGACAGCTGGAGCGCATGCTCACTAAATATACCCATACACCACACCATAAGATACACCGTAATGCAGAGTCGTTCCTATGATACGGCTTCGGGATATGTCGGCCCCGGTACTTGGTAAAATCGGGGAAAAATTTCAACATACAAATGTACATATGTATATCGGTAAATGTAGAACTACGTGTGCCCTAGTTTGAGATTTATTTTTCACATTTCATTGGAATTAAGAATAGTTTCATTTATTACGGCGTGCTCCGAAACCTTTTCTCGCTTAGTGCACACCCAAACTCCACTTAGAATTTTGGGAAATATGTTTCTTTTGTATATGTATGTTACCGTCAAAATATATTACCAGTTATAACTTCATAACTTGAAAATCATAATCGAGAAAGAATATTACGAAATACAAAAACCTTGTAAACATAGAATGAATTCAAGACGATAAACGATATATAATAATAATAATTATTATTTTTAGTTGTTTGTGTATATATATGTTTTGTTTTTGTTATGTCTAATTTATTATTTTGTTTCTTGTCTTTTCTGTTATATTTTTGACCATTGTGGCGCATTAGGAATTCCTGTAATGCTACAACGGTCCAAACTTTAAATAAATAAATAATATATTTTATCTGGCGTTTTAGATAATTCATATTCGAATGGAAATTAATTAATATATATTAATATATATATGTACATATGTATATGTTTCTACAGGCGAAACAGTGCACGCCAGATACATTAGATCGGTCTCCGTGACGAGACAGAATGTTAAATGACAGAAAACGCAAATATCGGAAGGCAAAGATCGAAAATCGAAAGATCTTAAGTCGAAAGATCAAAAAAAAAAATGGTGCATGGTATGAGTTTAATGGGCCATTATTCGGAGAAGAGTATCTTCAAAAGTCTACATCATCATTAGTCACCGGACCCAGAAGGTGCCGCGTATTGTTCAAAGGTTGTAAATGCATTGTTTAAGGTTTGCCGAACCTTTTTTACAAAGGATTTACAACAATGGAACAATGGATAGCACTGTGACTATCCTACCTCTAATCATCATCATCATCTGCAGCCACTCGCCATTCACTGCTGGATGAAAGCTTCTCCAACACGCTTCCACTCTTCTCTGTGTTGCGCAACTCTCATCCATCTCACTCCTAATTTCGTCTTCACTGCGGTCTTCCTTTTACTCTTTTGCATTCTCTCTGGTATCATTCTAGAATTTATTTTGTCCATTATTCTAGCCACGTGGCCCGCCCATTTTCATTTCAATCTCTTCACTCTATCCACTATATCCACTACCCTTGTCATACTTCTTACTCACGTATTCCGTTTCCTGTCTTTCTTCATTATGCCAAGCATACAAAGTTTTGAGTGCATTGGACTTTGTGTAGCAACTTGGATTTCAATGTCCAAGTTTCACATCCAAACGTCATCACTGGCAAAACACATTGATCGAAGATCTTTTTCTTCAGGCAGAGTGGCATTTTTGATTTAAAAACAACATTCATTCGTCCAAACGCACTCCATCCTAATTTCATACGTCTCTTTATTTCTTTTTCTACCTGTCTATTAGTTATCCAAAATATAAATAGCTATCGACTACTTTTACTATTTTATCATCTATTGTCATGCTATCAGGCATGCAATAGGTATTGAACATTATTTTGGTCTTATCTACGTTAATTTTTATCCTACTTTCTCTGTCCAGCGGTCTTAGTCTGTATATTTGTTCATATATGTATGTGATGCATTCAGGGTTTCTCAAATTAATAATTACTGATTTATTTGATACGTTCGCTACATTCAAATTTTCTCATCGGAGGGTACGGAAATTTGGGATATTTCACGAGAGGGAGCGCTACGTTTCTGGATTTCATGAAAGGGAGCGGCGTTCCCTTGTGCTCACGTCCATTTCAAGCGGTGACACGACGGTGTTCACCGATAACAGACGGTCTGTGAAAGAGATGGCTGCATACGTAATGGCATAGTAAACGAGATCTTGGTGAATAGACGGGGTGACAAAGAGATGGCCGTATACGTAATGCCTGCGGACCATAAATTAATCAAAAATTTGTTTTTATAATTTTGTAAATTTTTCGGTATCATTTTATAAAAAAAGTTTTTGGTCTGAAAAGTTTGAGATGCTTTAATACCTAATCATCATTAGAAAAGTCTGATAAAATATTAAACATACATCATCATTTGCAGCCATTCGCCATTCACTACTGGATGAAAGCCTCTTCAACACAACTCCCACCCATCTCATCCTACACATTTTTATAATTTCATCCACCTACATACATACATATATGTATGTACATATTATGTATATCTCCACCGTGGCCTTCCTCGCACCCGTTTAAATTATATCGGGTACCATTCAAGCACTTCTTTCATCCATCTATCGTCCGTTCTTCTAGCTACGGCCCAATACCATTTCAATATCTTTACCATTTATTTTATATATAACCAGCAGCATGGACTAGTGGTTAGCATATCTAGCTATGGTCAGTGTAGTTATGAGTTCGAGTCACACTGGTTGCTGCTGGCGAGACCTTGGTTTGTGACCAGGTCAGTCGTTTCCTATCACGGTTTGCCAATTTTTCTGATTTTCATTGAAATGGCTCCTGTAAAATTGGCTTTCCTTCCACATGTATCTTGAATTATTATGTTATATCTCGAGGTTTTCTCTCCATAGATGCCTCCTGTGGATGATTCGAATTGTTGTATACATTTTTTTGATCGTTTTGTATACGATATTTGCAATGCTTTTTGCTATATTTGGCCATATATAATATGTCATGTATATTTTCGAATTATGTAATAATTTGTATTAATATATAATTTGGTGCGTTTCTCGATCTGTATAGTACACTCGTCACATTGGAGCGATCTGTAATGACGAGTATACATAGATTGATTGATTGATAGAATAAAATAAAATATAACTACCCCTGTCATACTTCTCATCCAAGTATTCCGTTTTGTATGTCTCCTCATTATGCCAAGCATACCGTGTTCCATAATTATTTGAATATATTATATATAAATATAATGTCATACGTTGGTTCCATTAAATTCCCATGATATGCTGGAATATCATTACCGGTTTTATCCATTATTTTTCTACTATGTGATTGTGTGGTATGAGCGTTATGGAAAATGAAATGACTTGCAATATTGGTAAATAGCATAAGTTTTCTGTAACATCCTCGAGGCTTAATCTAAATTAGGCATAAGGATGTTTTATTTTATAAATAAATTTTGCGGTGTACTCATCTTACAGGTATCTGCGATTAAAGAGCTGAAATTAGTTTTCAGACAACCAGATTGCCAATGAACAAAATTATACATCGGATTTGGCGCACGGCCGAAAAAGTTTCTTCTGCACATCATTTTATTGACGGTGCATTGTTTGAAATTGAAATCGTCACAGTTAAATAATATAATTTCAATATACCTTAAAAAGCCACGCCTGAGTTTTTTTAAATGCATTATTTTTATAAAAAATATACACACATATGTACATATTTTATGCTAAAATGCACGACAATAAAATTTCAATTCAATTCAGAAGCCATGTATTTTAACGATCGAACGTGTATATAGGGCATGGTGCAAACTGGGGAACTAGAAGGGAGTTTATCTCGACTCACCCCATTCCCACCCCACACAGTGTTCACCCAAGCATACTGCGTTCTTTGCAAAAACCAACCTCACGTTTAACAAACACATATACAAATACTTATACAAGTCCATCGTATAAAATTCCGTCACAAAGCTTTTTCTAGTACTTAACACGATCTCTCAATTAGACGTTGTTTTCTCGATTGTGTCACGACTCGTGCTATTGCGAAAAAAATACATCACGTATTTGTAAATCAATCATATTTTCTTACGAATCAAAAGCACACAAGGTGGATACATATGTTATATTTATTGCAAATTGTATGTACATAAAGTTTGGATAAGCTTTTGTATTATAAGAAATCGATGAACGATATCTCTTCATCTTTCTGCGACGTGAACGAATGACTTATTTTCATCTCTATTGTCGATTCTTCTCTCTTTTAGAATTTTCAGCGACTTTTTTTGTTTTTTTACTATTTTACTCCTACATCGACTAAACTTTTTACGGCAATCTGACATTTTTACTGTCAAAATCGACATTAACGTCTCCGTTTCGGTTTGTACGTGGGTGAAAATGGTATATGAGAAGTCCAGTTCGTTCTGAAAAATAAAGTTGTCCTATAAAAATACGTCATTATATTTGAAGCACATAAATACGAATGCAATTACTTTAATAAGTACGACATCCCTAAGGGAAAGTCGTACGTATCTGGAACATATTCGTTTCGCTCGTCGTCGGTCTCTTGATTCCCTAAGGACATTTCGCGACCCCAGGCTTCCAAACCTCTATCTTCAGCTGAGCCTGAAAACGTATGATTAAAAAAATAAATATGCTTGAAATAAATTGCACGTTTCATATATAAAGTAAAATATATAACCTGGAATCAAGTTGTCCAAAAGGCATCCAATAACACCGCCTAGTAATATGGACGTCGACAATAAGACTCCTAAAACTGCATCCAATATTTCAATACCAGTTTGAATGACGCCTGGATTTTCCTCCATCCACTTACTGAGCACGAGTGGAAAGAATATGGAGAATCCGATTATATATAAGTTTCTAGCACTGTTCAAGTTGACGTACTGTAGGGCCGATAATCCTATATATGCATATATTAATAATTCACAATTTTATGAATCATTTACGTGTAAATTAAATTTGTAATGTTGTAGTTACACATACCAAAAGCTGTAATCATTCCGAACATTACGCAAAAGAGACCGCCAACTATTGGTTCAGGTATGATGATGAAAACGGCGCCGAATTTGCTCACCAAGCCCTGAACTATCATCAGAACAGCTGCCCATTGGATGACTCGTCTTGATCCAACCTACATACATACATATTGGGTAAATTGATAAGATGCAATTTTAACTAAAAATATATATTTAGAGTTTGTAAGAATCGTTTTCATATCGAAATTTATTATAATGTATGTATATATGTATGTTCGTAATTAGAAAGTGATTGCGCATACAAGACAAAAATTTTTTTTTTTTTGTTTAATTAGTTAAAAACCATTTAGATGTAAAGGCATAGTAACAGTATTACATAGTAACATAGTAACAGTATCAATACGCAGAATTTCGTTATTATTTTATTTTTTGGAGATTAATCGAATGTTACTTGTACATATAAATATGTATGTACATATACATACATATATGTTACAGTCCAAGTGTACATTTCGTTCGTTCATGAACATCTGTTCAGTTATAGTGTACAAAAAATAATAAATTGACAAATAAACTAGTTTGTTCGTTAACAAACTATTTGGCATAATATTAAGAATTGTCAATCATTTGTCTCATTCTCTTTGTATATGTATATGCTCACCCTGGGATGCAATATTTTTAATATTAGCGGAAACGAGAATTATAGTGTGGGGGCGCAATGAATGAAATGACAATGTGGTCTAATGCAAGCTGTTTAATTTTGACGGCTGGGAAAGGAAGTAAAGTGGTAGCCACCAACATGGTCGAATCCTACCAACCAATGCCACCAACATGGACCATGTCCTAGCACCGTAGCAACGTTCTAGAATGATTCCACAGGATTTCCCATTTAAAATACTTGGCGTTATCACATCTCAAAGATTTTGACAGCTTTAAGCTTTTAAATGTTTCATGCGACATCTGTCGAGTCTATTTGAAGATAACTTTTGACTAGTATCACTTAAGCTAAAACCAAGAGTTCGTGTATAAACAAACTAGTATGTTAATGAACGAACCGGAGTGAACACGAACTGCAATATATTTTATTTATTTCTTAGAACATGAACGAGCGCCTTTACAGATCGCTCCAAAGCGACGATTGCACTTATAAAGATACAATACAATCAATATACATAATCATTTATACACAAACATCCATAGTGACATCAATGGAGAAATTTTTGCAGCATTTTTATAATCAAATTGGCGAACCTCAAAACGACGAATAACTTAAAATCATAAAAATTGGCAAACTCTGATAAGAAACGATCAACCTGGAGAAACCAAGATCTGGACAGCAGCGGGGCTCTAGTGGGATTCGAACCCGTAACCACTCTAATATGCTAACCACTATTCCACGCCGCTGGTTTGTATGTACATAGAAGCATATTCATATATGTATGTATGTATGTATGTTATAAAATATTTAATTAAATAATAATTAAAAAGCAAGCCTTTGTTACTCCTATAGCTCCAACATTTTCACCAAACGTATTAGTCCCATTTCCCGAGCCCCAAATTCCAGCCAAAACCGTTCCGAAACCTTCGACTGCAATTCCTCTATTGATGGCATGCAACGGAGGCGGTGGCGCGTCTTAAGTACAATAAAAGACATGCATCGAAATATTTTAAAATATATTTGAGAATAATTTTTCAGAAATAAAAAAAATACCACACATTCTCGCCGTAGTTGGGTAGTAACTGATCGATTCTACAGTGCAGGCGAGCACCCCGGCCAGCATTCCCAGAACTCCAGCTAGGCTCACCGTAGGCATACCCCATTGACCTATTTTAAATTCATGTTACGTATTTTATGATTAAAATTTACATCGTTTTTTGCATCACAATCCATACAGCACTGACCCGGATATGGGAAGCGAAACCAAGGCGCGTCTTGAATTATGGTTATTTTCACATCGGTACGAGCTGGATGTCCCACGGGAAGGTAGTCGATCAAGGTCAACAAGAGACATAAACCCCACATCAGCAATATTGTGAGAAGTACCTGTTGATATTTCAAGTGTCATTTGGGCTGCAAAAATGAATGCTATGCCATTGCACAATACGTACGGGAAATAGTTTGAATAGTGGAAACCACGTGACTTTTAATCCGATGCTTTTCCGGTAGCCAACAATGGGCACACTCACTTCAGACATGCATTGAGAAAATATCGTCAGCAAAATGAACGTCCTAGAAAATTAATAATTTGTGAAAAAATAATACACAAATCAAAGTGATTTGTGAATTACTTTTAACAAGTGAAATACCCAGATGCGATACCCCAGTGTTGCGAAGCAGCATTTGCTGCATTTTTGAACAGGGTGAGACCGACCAGGGATACTGTTGGAGCAATAGTCAAAGGAGATACATAGCGTAAAAAGTGACCTATCAATCCTGTGCAACCTAATTTGTTTTGCATTTTAAGAATTAATCAATTACTTAAAATATTTTAAGGGAGATGAATTGATTTTACACGACAAAACGCTTTGGTTTAAAAAAAAAATTTCACATTTATGTTGCTACATAGCGATCCATCGGATAGAAAAGAGTTTCGTTACATGTAAGAAAGTCGGCTTTATTTGTAATGATAAGTACCAATAAAGACTTGGAATAATGCTGATACAGCGATGGCTCCTGATAGCTCACACATTCTCGTCATCCATATATCTTGGCGCTGTTTTTCTGTCATTGACTCTAAAACGTCATTTGAAGGGCATTTCCATTGTGGAAGATTGAGTATAGCCAGGGTAGGCACTAGGAATGAAATCGTACCACCTTGGACTATGGGAAGACGACATCCGAAAGTAGTTTGAAGCAGCGTCACAATGCCTAAAAACGACTGGAATGAAATAATATTGTAATACGGATTATATTATACCAAACGAGTTCGTTTCGGCGTATCGAGCAAAAAACATGGTTTAAAGCCTTAAACGAGTTTCATTGGCGCCTCCCACGTGTCCCTTCATGAATTGAATTATACGTACAATTCAGTTTAAGGACCAATTACCTGTGACAAAAATCATAGTGGCTATGATGTGACCTCGAGCTGGGTCACTTTCAGTCATGCAAAGTGCTGGACACAATATAAATGGTATTGCCACTATGGCACCGATCATAGTCAAGTAGTGCTAAAATACACAGTTCATGTAAAAATAGACAATGGTGCACTAATATATTATATACAGAAAATTCACCTGTAAGGCCATAAACAAACAGAGATACCAAGGTGGTACATCGTCAATTCCATAAGTTATATCAGATTTTCTATCGGTTTTCTGCGGAATCACAGTCTCTGTTTCAAATGTTACGTTATGGTTTGGAGGCTAGAATTACAAAAATATTATTAAGTATCATTTAATGTATGTATGTAGTCTAATATGTAATTCATACTAGCTATAAATCTACATATATATGGTTAGATCCAGGGACATTCCGTGGGTATAGGTTAAAGAAAGAAAAAATAACTAAGTGCAAATTGAAGTTATTGAATTTTATTACATACAATTTGCATTCAATAATGGCAAAGACCCAACAGATCCAAATGATTGTATTTAAATTACTTTCATTGAAAAAAATGATATAATATTTCAAAATATCTATTTTCAATATTATAACCAGTGGCGTACGGTAGTGTTGATGTTGGGAGTGCTGTGTATGAAAATAAAATAACTGTTATTTTTTATACCGAACTTTATTATTATTTATACATTAATTTGATTCTTCTCTCTTTAGAAATGAATTTTTCAATTACGCTTTCGTAAAATCAGTTTTTAATATACAGCACCAGAGAAAGTGTTCTTTTGTTGTCAAGTGACATTCTGTCCACGGACAGATCTAAATAATTTTAGCATCAATCGAATTTGACGCTTGGTGCTCGACGTACATATGTCCGATAAAAACTTCTCTGTTTGTTTATATTACTCTCAAGATGGGCAAGCTCCGGTAAAAATTGCACAATACATTCAAAAACACAATAAACATCATGGGATACATTTTTATAAGTAAATTGATCCGATTATATTCCGTGCGATGTAGCGTATTTATAGAGACGTACCGCGTAAAATTGACAACAATTATTTATTCGTAAGGGCCCCTCTATTCTTATTGTATCTCTCTGCACAGCACATCCAATATCAGCGCCCACCGCACGTCATTGATTAAAACCATGATATTGTTTTCGTTGGTATGAAATTTTTGATAGATTAAAAAGCATCTTGGTTTAGTGAAAGTACATGTATAAAAAAAATTGCAAAGTGAAACTAAGATAAACCTTGTAAAAATGAGGGAACCAGCACCAAATTTTACATTTTTACAGCAAAATTTTACAATTGTTACTCTTTATAAGAAATAAATTAGTAACAATAAAAAATTGAAACAATTTATAATATGTGATTGAAATTAAAAAAAAAATTTATATATACATATGTACTTACACACATTACAGTTATGTATATTGTGTTGAACTTTTTATATATAATGATATATTAATAATAAAATGTTAAATAATTTTGATGAAAATATTACGCACATTATTATCATTCATTTCGAACGATAAATTATCCATGATCACTTTTTAAACAATAAAGTTTACAGATAATATGATATGCGACCTTCTGCAGACGAAGCCCTCTTGACAATGAAGCAAGTAAAATGTATTTGAACTTCAATTGGCGCTTATGACGTACTAAACATTGGTCGACATGTGTCAATTAAGTGAAAATTCTAAATAGAACAGACACGTTTCACTGGCATGTTTGTATGTAATTAAACCAAACGATAATGACCTTAGGTTGTATAATCGATTAATACCTTTGAATTTTGTATACTTTGAGATTGTCCATAATCGAGGTTTGGTAAGGGTTGGATTAGTAACCAGTTGATTAATTCAATAAGATTAGTTTGGGTGGGAAAATGTCTATGAAACTTACTAAAAGATTTTCAGTGTTTATATTAAAGTATTCTTCATTGCTAAATACATATAAATTTATGCGTTCTTGACAACCTTGCAGCAAATTGTCGCAATATTGACCTACCTGCAAAAGCATTAGTGACAATTGTTTATTGAAGCAGTTGAGGGCAATCAAGAGATCATAAACAGAGATCATAAACAGCACTAGCCATACACTACACTAAAATAATAATTTTAATGACAATGGCAGTCTTTTTTGAATACTAATTATGTTTTACTTTTCAAGTATCTTTATCAAATGAGTAAATATATGCACATTGATTAAATAGTTCATTGACACGTGTAACATCTCAAATTTGTTAATTGGAATTCTCCAGTTGCGCCATATTAGGAAATTACTAATTAAAAGTTAATGTTTATTTTAATGAAAATAAAAAAAATCAGCTTACGTATTTCTTTTATTATTTGAAATTTATTTGTAATATTAGAGATGTAATAGCAATTAGAATGTCAGTAAATTAACACAATAACAAATACGGTAAAATCAAGAGAACTTTAGCAGTTGGTACATAAATTTATTGGAAAAAAATAGGAGACAATAAAATTAACAAAATAATCAACAAAATTCCGGTAATAATTTAAACTAAATTCACGAATGACTTCAAGCAGTTAAAAATCTTTCTTTAATTTATAGTATTACAAACTTGCAAGTTTGAAGTTGGAATCCAACAGGTATTAAATAAGTTATGATTGTACGAATAACTTATTGGATATCATCTAATTTGTTAAAATTTTAAGAAATATACATGCATATGTACTATTATCACAAAAATATGCAATAAACTAATGATCATTCGGACTAACAGTTGTGAAAGGAGAAATCCGATTTATTCTTACTGTATTGTGTATTGTGACACGTTATCGATTTATTTTATAGAGTGGATTAGAAGGACCGGCATTGTTATTACAATATATTGCGAACTCTGGCAACATATTTTTTGCTTTAGCAAAGATGAGTCTAAAACATCAAATTCATTGTCATATGATTTTTTAGTCTACTCAAATGGATACATTTATGTAAATTTAACAAATATTTAATTGAATAAGGCAAAAATATTATCAGGTAAGTCCCAAATTTGCATAATGAATCAATGTAATGAAATTATCATAAATAATGAAAAGCAATGGTGAGAAAAATTTAATTTAAAAACTGCGTGCATGGGAAATAACATGTGATATTTGTAGGTATCTACACCAGTGACGGATTAAACAGCATCTTAAAAAAATAAAAATCGAAAATATAATGAAATTATGTTTGTATTAACTTTATTACTAACTTTTTTTTGAATACATATATTAATTTAAAAATGGGACCCCCCACAATTCTATCACTGCGTCCAAGTCGACTTATCTGAACACTTTGGTGTTTCTCCTCGATATTTCACAGATGAAAGCATCACAAATAAAACTATAAATGTTTATAGTAAAATTTATCTCATCACAAATTTCTCTAAATTACAATTTTTTTTAGTCTGCGGTTTTCTGCAAGTAAATTTCCATCCTTTTCAATTTATTTCTTACGTTTGTGATGAATTCAAAAACAGCTTTTATAAGATTTGTTGTTAGCAATAAGTAATGCTTGTCTTATAATGATTTGCTAGTACTATGTATTCGCAGTTATAACTCATCATTAATCCTAGAAATAGTTCATTTTGAGACCCCAAAATGCGATTCATGCGCACATGCATTGATTCACACTTGTCTATGTATGTACACCCACATCAATAACTTTTCATTCACACATACATGTATCTACCACACATATGTACATACTATATTTAATCACAACATAAGTATAAAATATGAATAATAAAATAGTGTAAATTGCATGAATATCCAAAATATAATCCAATTATAAGTGTAATTAATACATATGTACATACCTATACAATATATGAATAATTTGCGCATTATCATTGTCGTGTTAAGATTATTTATTTCACAATATTTAAAATTATTCTTATAAATCAAATGACTAATTAGATTTTTGGCGTAAATAAAATGCCATTTTTACAAGTTTTTTTAATTTTCAAACAAACGATTACTTTATCTTAATGATTTAAAAAAAAATTTTAAACAAAATATTTTCATATAAAAAAATCTTATAATATAATGAAAAATTCTCAATATGTACATTTAAATAACTTTTTATAGAGTAAAAAATACCATTTAAAACTTATGTTCTTAAAAATATGTAAATATAAGTATACCACAACATATGTTTATTTAGATACGTAATAGGAACGTACTAGTGACTTTAACTTTTACAAATTTTTACTTTATTTTTCTCTGAACTCATACTGGTAAAAGAAGCATATTATCTCTCTTAAGACTATTGATTTCAATACTCACTTTGAGCACATCAATACTAGATATTGAGTTAAAGACCGCAAAAGCCAAAAAACTATAAAAATCGCGCAATTTTTTAAACGCTCATATCTCGTAAACGGTCACTAACCAACAAAAATCATTATCATATTAAAATTCAGTGGGTCAAACTTAGTAAAGATTGGTTAGTCTCCGCTCTGATATTTTTTTTTGTTGCTAAGTGTTATTGGAAAAACCTGGAAATTTTTTTTTCGATTTCCTTTTATTTTAAGGAGGGGCAGGGCTATATGATTTCGTGGCGAGACCATAAATCCATAGTACATATATTGTTTTAAAATAACCTAAATTTAACAAAATACAAATATGGCATTTCATAAAATCATGTATGTATGTATGTACATATTGAATACATGGTGTCAAAAGAATAAAAAAATAAATTAAAATGTCTCTAATTTTGTTGAAAATATGCTCTATGCGCTCTTTTGAGGCCAGTTTGCTCTTGGTTCCCGTTGAATAAGTATGTCAATATTGGTATTATTTTGAAGCTCCATTTATCCTGTTACGGTTTTCATTTCATTTTTTTGTGCAATCAGATCCGCATAAAACGATTAAGAAATTATCTCAAGACATTGCCTGTCCCTGGTCAACTATAAAAGATCATTTGAAAATGCTTGGGAAACACCATAGACAAAGAGTTTGGGTTTTGCACGATTTGACGCAGTCGGTCATGGGTCAACAAGTGACCATTTTTTCTTTGTTGCTGAGCAGGTATGAAAACGATCCGCTTTTAAGAAGCATTGTTACTGGGGATGAATAATAGATCATTTGCACCATCGGAATATCCTTTGTTTCGAAGTATAGAACATTTGCTTCGATATAAAAAATTCGTCTCCGAAAACGATATCGGAAAACACTTAAATGCCTTTTTTAAATCATAAGAACCAAATTTTTATAAAAGAGACAGAAAAGATGGCCAAATTGTGGAGAGATATTATTAATAATAATGGGAATTACATACTTATCTCAATAAATAGAATGTAATTTTTTTGGAAATAAATTTTTTGTCAGTATTGAGCAAAAACGTCATTTCTTTTCGCTTTACCTAATATACTAATATTAATATTCTACTTATTAACTAGATAAAATGCCAAAACTTAATATAATTATTTTATTGACAAAAAAATTAAAATACATCTTTTTTATGTATGTATGTATGTATGTTCATCCTTTATAAAGTCTTTAAATAGGACAAAAAGTTTGAGGGAGAGCATGTATGTATTTTAAGTTTGGTAAGTCAAAAAAATAAATTATGTACATACATACTTTAAAATAACCGAAAAACTGGCTAGTATATATTGTTTCCCAGATAATTGGAAGCCTCTAAAACAGTTGCCCACAAAAGTGGGCAACACCACAATCTAGTGAGTGTGGGTGAGTATGAAGGCAGTAGAGCGTGGGGCGAGATGACAGTTAATTTTATTACTTGGTCAGTTCGCATCGAAGTGGTAGTATTTATATCACTGTTTTATTGTCATTTTACTTTTTTTCTAAGATTGACGTCATTGCAATATTTATCCTACTAAATTTTTTGCGTCCTTTACTCTTGTTAACGTTTGAAGGATCTGTACAATTTCTTGTTTTCCCACCAGTTTGTTTTTTTTCCAAAGGTGGAAAATCTATAGAAGTCACTGTAAAATTGTTGGTCTTCGATTGATCTTTTTGTGGTTGATCACTTAAGTTTTCAGTTATATCTTTGATAATTGGCGTTTCAAGAGGAGGGACATTATCCTTACTCTCATTTTCTGTAATGTTTGGCTTTGAAATAAAATCTTTTGCAGAAGGATTAAGTGTATTGGATGAACATCTGCTATAACTAGTATCATCGGTAATGGATGTGCTGGGTTTATCTATTATAGTTCTTCTATTTGAAAGTAGATCGCCAGATTTAAAAGCACTTTCAACTACATCATTAGAGTAACATTCTCCTAGCTGCAAAATTAAATTAATTTTCAATGAGAAATACGCACATTCATAGATCAATGGTCCCCAATTAGGTTACATGAAAATATTTGCGAAACTTTACCTAACTAATAACTAGTCACCGGAGCCTGAGGGGGCCGTGTATTGTTCAAAGGTTGTAAATGCATTGTTAAAGGTTTGCCGAACAATGGATAGCACTGTGACTATCCTACCTCTACTAATAACATTATTCAAAAGAATGATTTAATTATGATTTGTTAATCTTATTTTTTATACAGTTGTTTTTTTTTTTAAATTTAATTTACACCTATTGAATCTAATATTTAACAGTCAGGTCAGGATTCTGAGCTTGAATGAAATATTTCAAGGGTTTTTCCAAACAAAAATGTTGTAAATCCTAGATTACTAATGTATTATAGGATTTACAATTCCTTCTGACTGAAAATTTATTGAATAATAAAAATAAACTTGTATTTATTACTGTTTTGAAATACTAGGCATGATATATATGTATAATATTGTGAAAAATATGTCTTACACTTTCGATTGAAGAAGCTATTAAGGCTAAATTGGGAACATTATCAGCTTGATCACTCTTATCGAAATCTATATTCTCTTTTGGTTCTGAAACTGTGACAAAAATAAATAATTAATTATTAATATTATACATAGGTAGAATTAAATTTTTGCTATAGATTTTTTTCATACCTTTCTTCTCTATTTTTTTGCGATTGTTTCCTTTTATAGACAGCACTGACAAATCATTTTTTTTTTGTAAGGATTTTTCTTGGTTGGAATCATATATGTCAAATAACGAATCAGCATTAATGTCATCTTCCCATGGCAATCTCGACATTTTGATTCGATCTGAAGATTAAAAAAAAATGTCTATAGTACAAACTTATCAAACAAATATACTAATTAAATATGGATTTTATTTCACAATTTATAACAATGTTCACATTAGTCGTTTTCATATGTTTCAATTTTTTTTATATTTAACTAGTGACCTATGTACACATAATTGTGCACTCAGTAAAATATCGCAATTCCGATCAACGGAATTAAAATTTTACTAACAGTTTTAAATTAAATTAATTTTATTGAATAAAAATTCTATGATTTTTTTCAATTGTCAATTGTCCTTGGTTTAATTTAAATTTTACGGTGATGACAATACTAATAATTGTGTAGCTTATATTATAAATGCGGCACTAATTTTTACGCATTTTAATTGAAAGTTAAAATTCAAATAAATAATTTGAAAACAAAAAAAGTGTAAAACTTATTTGTGAATCATTTTTATGTTACGTTTGGTCACCTTCAAAATTAGATATATGTAAAATGTGTTAATCGTGACTAATTGTGACTAATCGATACAAATCAAAGTGGATACAGAGTTAAATGTACATATAGACACGTCAAAACAGTAGGCACAATCATATGAATTGTAAATTTCATACAATAGATACATGTGTACATATGTAGGTAAGGAAGTTTATATGAATTTTTGAAATGACATATCTCTGTTTACGGATAGTAGATATGCAAATAATTAAGAGATGTGTAATCTTACAATAAGTGAAATGCAATCGCAAAGTTTTTTCGATGTGTATTATTTCAAAAACTTATACAATGGTGCACAATAAACCTGCACTAGTGGCAGCGCCAGTGACACATTGAGGTTAAAGTCAGTGCTGCCATTATCAAAAATCATTTTGACACATGGAAGCAAAAGCATTATTACGAACACTAAATACAATGTTACAAGATTTTTATATTTTTATTTTATTATAAAATTCAAGTGGCTAAACTCTTAAGACATTGAACTCTATTGTTTTTCTTGTGTAAAATATGGTTCGGTGATTACTGGTCACAAAGTCACTAAAATCTCTATAACGGAACATCTGTCAGCCGAAAAGTCCATCATACTAACGATAACTATCGTACTAATGAGAACTTGAGTGCCTAATATTGCGTATTCGCGATTTTAATGGCAAAACTTGTCTTTATGACCACCGCAATGTGACTAATAATCCAATTACCGTAAAATATATTACACATATTATCTATTTTCCTGTGTACACATATCACACGTAAAAGCGCTATAAACATGTAAGTAATGCCTTAAGAATTTAAATTATAATAGTTGTCAAGAGGATTAAAAAAACAGAATTTCGCTGTAGAATATATAATATGTATATGTTGTGGCGGCTCGCTTATACGACATGGTCGAGTTTGGTTGCCTTCCTGCGAGTGGGAACCAACTCGGCTGGGTTCGGAGAGCCACTACTCACTCTACCTTTAGCTGTCATATAATAAACACGTGCATTAACATGCCAGTCGTCTCATTCGTTCATCCTCCATAATGTCATATGGGTTCGGTGATTACGAGTCAAATGTGAATCGGTCACAGGACAACCGGTTGCTCTAGATCGGTCACACGTGATCACCCGTCACACTAAAACTGGTCACACCCTAAAACTGGTCGTGAGAAAACTGGTCACACCCTAAAATCGGTCAATCAGTTTCCACCGTAGAATATATAATATATGTGTCATATGTAAGAATAAATATGGTCGAAATTGAGTGTGTTATGTTGACGATAAATAGTTGCGATGACATTTGGTCCGCATTTCGTTTCGTTTGACAGATTTTGATTGTTTTCGTTGCGGCGACTGTCAACCGCTAACTTCCAACTTCTACATTGTCCGAGCTTTTAGGTTCAGGCTAAATGTAGTTGTCAAGTGAAATCGTCGAAACATTTGAATAGTCGCAGATGTTTTGATCCGCAGATGAGATATGGACCTCGAGGGTCTCCGTTGTTTAGGCGTCGACTACACTATCCTCGATAAGGATAGTTCGCAAACGTACGACTTTTATGAGAACATCTGCCTTGATGAGAATAACCAGAAGGGTAACATCGCCTTGGAGGTGCAAGATCCAGAGGAGAAGAGGCTGTTGAAACTCGAGGTGAACCGAATTCGAATGGCAGAACGTCGAGCAAAAGAAACTGATCAGGAGCGTGCTCTACGTCTCTATAAGAACAGAATGAGAAATAAAGTGAGGAGAGCCACGGAGACGGTACAGCAACGGGCCGACAGGAACCGCAGGAACATGGAGAGAAACAGAGAGAGACGGATTAAACGGCGTCTTGTCTCCAACGGTGCCCCCACTATCCCCGATGGACATTCCGAAAATCCACGTAAAATACGATACTATATTAACGATTTATTAAAAGTTGAATTAACTTCGAGTCCGCCTCGTGATTTGCCAAATTTCTCGCACACAACGCAGTATGCGAATAATCGGTTAGTTTTCTCTGCTGTTTTCATATTTTAAATGTTTACTATTCTCGATGACTCGCTTTTATGAGTAATTTACATGTTCGGTTTTTGCAGGTTTTAGTGCGTCAAGCCTATGATGCTGTTTGGTAAGATTTGAATATTGTTCAAATCGTTATTGCTAGTTTAAAACTGCTTGTTTGAGATGATCCATTATCATAATAAATTCACATCCCTTTAATTTTTCTACATATTGAAGATTTATTTTACATTGAAAATATATATAACATATGTATGTACATATATCTTTGTGCAAATACTGCCGACATAACATACAATTTTCAAATAGTTTTTGAAATTTGAATATGTTATAAATTTATTTGATTTGTGAAAAATACTAATTTCATTCGGTTGTGTTCTCTTCATATCGGTTTTTTTTTCATTATATTTTTTTGCATTAGTTGACAATCTTTATTATATACATATATATGACCAAGTGTTATGTTATGAATATGATACAATATTAAACATTCTTCTTTTTTTTACAGATGAAAATCATTTCTCCTGAAGGTAGCGATAATCAAAAGAGAAATGGGAAAGTCGTTGTGTCTACAAAACAGCAAATATAATAAATACAAATTTATAAATATTTGTTTACTCGAAAGTGTTCTGTTGAGGTAGTTAAATTAAACTTATCATTATGAAAACTGCCTTTAAAATGAGCATAAATGTCATATTTAATCGTAATTTTACTTTCCTTAGTAGTTCATTTAATTGACGAAACACGTTTTTATTGGATGATTATGTAAATATTGTGATTTTTAGACATGAACGTTTGTTTTATTTTAAATCATTTTATTTTAGCGAATTTAGTTTTAAGTCATCGATGATTTTATACATATATGATATTATCATTAGTCTCAGGACTGAGATTACTGCGGAAGTTTGTCAAATTAATTTATTATATTAATAAAATAATAAAACTGGAGATTGTAGTTCTTTTTTTTTTATTATAATTTTTTATATGACTTCAATGGAAAAATTTCATTTACTAATGATAAATGATTACTTTAGTTGGATCAACATATCGCTACCCATTAATAGTGACCAGAGGCACCATCGAAAACATAAAGACACTTTCAGATGTTAAGCAAGATTGAGCAAGGCTTAATTGTCTACATATATTTATGTGGAAAAAGTGCAATGCACGCGGGCGACTGAATCCCCAGGATTATAAAGCCGATCTCGATTGTTTGTTTTTCTGTTTAGCTTGCAAGATATTTTTAATAATCTACCAAAGTAGAATCGGAGTGTTTTCGACTTTGTAGTATTCCGAGAAATGCTTTTGCTTTGCTTTTTTAAATGCTTTTGATTGAATAAATCAATCAAAGGCATCAACGAAGTGGCATTAGAAACCGTTATGAACCGCTGTGGCAAAGATGTATAGAAATGTATGTACATATCTATTTTATCATAAAAAATTGCAGATGTAATTGTATTAATTACACTGAGCAACAAAAAATCACATTTTTTACTTACCAGAGCGAAGACTAATCAATCTTAATTATCTTCAACTATGACTTAGTTTTGCCTTAAAAATTCTTTAGTATTAACATACATATGTGGATCTAATATAAAAATACTTAAATCTTGGACTAGTTTATTTTATATACAGCCGTGGATGAATGTATTAGGCCACTTGTAAAAAATGGTTTTAGCCGAAATTTCTCGGATATTTGAAATAGCCACTACCTATTTACATCGCATCTTAGTTGAAATTTCTCTATTATTTAACCCTACTTTCTCTTCCTTGATTGCTGATAGTTAAAAAAAGAATACGAAATTGTCCATTTTACGAAAATCAGTGTTTTCGAGAGGAACGGTTTCGTTACGTATGCTGGGGGCGAAGGCCCCGGGGTGCCGAAGGCATCGGGGGTGTTGGAGGCGTCGGTGGCGCTGGTGCCGAAGGCCCCGGAGCGACGGAGGCGCCGGGGGCGAAGACCCCGGGGTGCCGGAGGCATCGGGGGCGCTAGGGGCAAAGGCGTCGGGGCGTCGGCGATGCACAAAACGTAATTCGTAATTCGTAATCAATTCTAATTCGTGCATCAATTTCTTTCTGAAACCAGTCGATTCAATATCTTTAACTTTATTTTTATTCGAGTTTCAATTCCTTTTCGAAACCACCCGTTGAAATCAACGGGTCCAACACTAGTATATTATAATTTTTGTATGGAGGAAATTGATAGTGTAATCTTAAACTGAATTCCATCAACGGAGATGTGAGGATCTCTATTCTCTACTTCTTTTACATGAAATATAACAGTGCAGCCCCCATGACAAATATTCGGTTGGTAAACATGTCCACACAACTGTCAAAGTGACGTGACGTGGTCTATCGGCGAGGCAGACCGGTCTCAAATTTTCACTCTTTGTTTCGTGTGGAGTTGCTGAATATTGCATTTATATATCTAGCAAACATCATTTAAAATGGACATGCTACGTTCTCTCCCAACCCACATCGACTACGTAGGCCAAGCCCGCGCCGAGCAGCTGTATAAGTTCATCATCACCTTGTTCAGCGTAGTTGGACTTATTTGGGGCTACATCGTCCAGCAGTTCTCGCAATCTGTGTACATTCTCGCTGCAGGTGTTATATTGGCTACTTTGCTCACCGTACCTCCTTGGCCCATGTACAGACGGAAGCCGCTGCAATGGCAACTTGTCAGCGGCCACACAGCACACGTTCGCAACAACAAGAAGAAGAATAAAGAATAATTCATATTAAACGAGAGCGACAAAACCCACAATATTCCCAATCTGCAATTTGCGTTCATTCCATATGTATATGAATTGAAACTTAAACTTGAAATTGAGAACAGTATGTGTGTTTGTTCAACTGTATGTCTTCATTGCTTTTGATAAATTCAAATAAAAATGTATTAATTGATGAACTTATTATTTTAAGTGATTGATTTTAATCAATATGTATTTGATTTTTTTGTAGTCATCTCTAAGAGCAAATCTTTTTTCTGCTGTCAGAAAAATGTCTTAATCTATGTTTTCTTAATTTAACTATTGAATAAAGATTCCCAAAAATTTTTATGTTTTATTTCATTTAATATATGCATGTATGTATGTAGTAGCGAAAATGTTCGTTTACCATACATACATATGAAAAACGGTTAGTATATATGTATATCAGTGGCGTGCGGTAAAACTCTCTCTCCCCCCGTCGTACATCTTCACTTAATTTGCGCGAGCAGGATACAACAGGAACAGGCTTTTCCTCCCGTATCCTGCGCGCGCACATAAAACAAGGCTATATGACAAAAAGAGAGATAATTTCACCGCATGCCACTGATATATATATATTATATACCGTTTACCATGCACCCTTTTTTTTTATCTTTCGACATAAGATCTTTGCCTTACGATATTTGCTTTTTCGACCTTTTTACTTTCGGTGCCGTGAGGTAGACCCGTAGTTGACATAGTGGAGGCAGTGAAGAGATTGAAATGGTCGTTAGAAAAATGACCAAAGGATGTAATCGGGTGAAAGGAAGGCCATAGGGGAGACGGGTGGATGGAGTTGCGCAAATCAGAGACTAATGGAAGCTTGTTGGAGAAGCCTTAATCCAGCAACGGATGGTGAATGACTCTAAATGATGATTAGAGACACGTATTTCGGGCATTTTGCTATTAATGCTTAATTGATGTTAAAATTCAGAATAAATGCTGATAGATGCTAAATTCGTAAAATATGCGAATAGATGCTAAAATAACAAAAAAAAAGTGAAATTTGCATGAAAATTATAAAATTAATAGACAATTTAGAAGGTTTTTCCTATCCCTTTGTCCATTTATTATGTGAAGAAATTGAGGAGATAAAACAGAGCTTGCAGTTTACCATAGACGGTGTTTTTCCTATCGAAACCAAGCAACTGCTTTTGTCTACTACTGTAAATAGTAGACAAAAGTGTGGATGCTGAAAGGTATTTTAGTAAATACAATATAATTGTTACTGATCGTCGCACAAATCTCAAAAAAAAATCTGTAGAAATATGCTCCATGTTGAGTTTTAATAAATTTTAATTGGTATTATATTTTTATATTCATATTTTTTGTCTTTGTATTTTAATATTCATGTTTTTTTCATTGAAAATTTAATTCCAAAACATTTTTGAATTTTTCTAATATTTTTTAATTGTGTTGTCTTTAAATCGTATATACATATGTATGTATATAAATTTTATTAAAATTCACCGAAATTTTTTATTATTTAAAATAAAACTTCATAAAAATAGATGCTAAAATTGAACATTTTTAATGCCCTAAAACGCTAAAATGCAAAATGAAAATGCTAAAATTGACAAAAATAGATGCCCAAAATACATGTCTCTAATGATGATGTAAGTGGAAGAAACTATCAAATTTGGAACAACTTTGTTTGTGTATCACAAGCACACAAGAATTTTATTTAAATTGGTTTTGAACACTTGCGTATTTTTTGCAAGGTTTTATTTTATTGTTAATTCTATTTACATACAAATCTACAATTATACAAATTACATATTATTTTAACAATTACATACATATATGGATGTTCGAAAACAAAATATTAACGTCTTTATAAAAATTGTGTCTACATTTGTTGGTAAATATAAATGTAAGTCTATTGGGGACGGCTTATAGGAAGACATTCATATGGAAAGATCATTAAGGCTAATTAATAAAGTCAATTAACTGCATTTTACTATATGTATATGTATTAAACGATGTCATCCAATTTTTGTAACAGTTCCAACAAAAAAATCTTCGAAATATACATTGTATATCTACATAAATATATTATAATTCAATAGCATACAGTAATACTCTATCTTCTTTGTATAATCTTACTAGGGTGCGATTTCTTCCCAATCAAATTACATTTTATTATAATACTATTTTACATAAATATCCATGGCAACTTGATTTTTTTTATTGATGATGGTTGAAGAGGTTCTCATGAATTAGTGAACATTCAAGATTGATACCCTCCCCTTGTCAACACGCAGGACCATGCTATCATTTAACTTGTATTTATATTTTCTCAAATTAACTATATTACCAATAATTCAAAAGCGTTGCTGGTAAACTGAAGCTACTTAAAAGATATTTTTAAAATTTCTGGAAACATTTGAAAACCCACTGGGTGACAAAACTGTATTCAAATTTATCAAATGTGCAACAAGCAATATATAATATTAATATTTCAAATACATCCAATACAAAAATCTATGTTTTTACCAGAAATTTTATTGATTAACAGATGATATTTCATACATCCAGCAATTTTTTTGACTATAATTATTTTAGAAACAGTAACTTTATGTAAAAATAAGATAATAAAAAAAATAGATAAAAATAAATGTTAATAAATACTACAAAAATAAAATATTTAAATCAACATACATACATATTTTCAGCTAGAACTCTACATAATGTTTTAAGTGAGTGAAAAAACTAGCCTAAAAGTCTTCGAATCAACAACTTTTTTTTAATAACAGATTTAAATTTTAAATACAAAACATTTTACTCACTATATTACACATTAATTAATAATTCTTACAATCAGTCTCTATAAAATAAATTGTTTTGAAAAAATGCACGAAAAAACATTTGAAGTGACATGACTAGTATCATTACAATTTTAATTGTAAATACAACTTATAAATTATGAATTAAATTCGAAATGATATTTAATACTGAATTTAAAGATGCAACAAAAACAACCTTTATTTAATCAACATCTGGTGATATGAAGTATTATAGTTAGCGCTGTTGCACCACGCATGTACATATAACATATCACATTACAAATAAAAATGCAACAGCTAAGCGTTTTAAAATTTGTAATTTACTATTTCAATTTTTCGAGAAAGTTATTCAAATTTCATCTTTTCTTTTAATTCCTCAATCTTTTCAAATATTTCATCATCATTTTCACAATTAAGTGAGGCTGTTCCAATGTTTGTTGATGGAGATTGATCGTCTGAATTATTCTCGCCTTTTGTTGCTGTATCATGCGAATTTATATCAACTTTATCCCCATTGCCTTCAGATATTGTTTGTACATTTTCATCATTCTGAATATCTGTATCATTATTTGTAGTCAATTTGAAGGCAAATGTTTGATGTAACGTAATCAAAGAAAAAATTGCTGGTAATATATAATTTAGTCTATATAAGGAAATCGGAGCTACTATTATTGTGATGACAGCAGAAATATACATTATTTTATCAATGATATCATAAAATTTTCTGTAAAAAATGACATCATTATCAATTATTCTACAAGTTTTAGATTGAAAAAATGTATATGTACATATAATATGTATGTATATCGAATCACATATGTATGAAGGCTTTTCCAAAAGTTATAAGGATTTCAAATGCCGATGATTACAAGTGTTCTACTATTGCTTTTAGGTTGAATTTTATTCACCTTAATTTAAGTAAAAATTAAAAATATATATGGTGTCGTTTTCCATCCAAGCACCCAAGCATTATAAGAGAGATTAATATGCAAAATTTTGATGTCAGTATCAATGCTTGTCACATGATCTAAATGGATATTTAAATAACATTATTTTTCACTATAAAATATATAAACTATGTACATAATATTAAAAAAAAAAACATTAAACCACTTTTGGAAACCTCTATACATATGTATTTGCATAAAACTTACATATCCGACTTTGGAGCATCAATTTGCCACAAACTAAATGCGCACACAGACATTACGAGACTCGGATAATATGATGGATCCATTTCTAATACTTTACTGTATCTAAAATAATTTATGAAACATTATAAGAGATCAATATTTGAATTAGAATTAGTAAATATTATCACTCACTTAAAGTTATGTGCCCAAGTTAATAACGTAGGAATATTTATGATGGTTACTAAACACCAAATGAAGAACATTGAAAAATGAAAATGCAACGAGCTGAGGGTAGATTCCATGCTACTTTTTGACAATCTTTTTCTATTTTCATTTTCGTTACTTTTCTTTGTTTCTTTTGATGCACCATCAGTATCAACTTTTTTTTTGTCAGTTTCAGAGGGCGATTTTTCGTTTTCAATAGACATGTCGCTTGAAACATTTTTATTATCTTTGGATTGTTTTTCCACTGTAAGATCAGTTGCATTTTTATCAGGAAGATTTTTTGATGTCAATTTACCAAATTTTTTTGCAACTTTAGCTATAGTTTTATAAATGAAATCTTCTAGATAGTCCTCATACATTTTTGTTAGCTATAAGTTAAATAGTTAATTATTTAATTTATACTATAAAATAACATATGTACATAGTTATGTAAAAAAAATCTACCAAAAAGAAATAGAAAACTGCTCCAGTTGCTAGGGCAGCTGCTCCACACGAAGCTGTACCAATTATTAAAAGAAAAAAGCCTCCAAATCCAGGAACACTACGTATTTCTTTAGCAACCCATTCCCAAAAACGACCTCCACTTCCTCCTTTTCCAACAGAAACGAGCCTAATAGACAAGAACGTGCACGAATGTTAACAAATTCAAGATATTTTAGAAAAATATAACCAGAACAAACCTAATGAGCACTCGATGAGCGATTTGACCCGAGAAAACGAGAAAGCCCCAACACACAGCACCGAGTATATGGGCTGATCCAAGGGCAACTAAATACAAGAATAATGGGAGCAAAATGAAATTTTGAGAAGCACTCACTCCAATTCCCATAGAAGATGTTGCTTCGTGTAACATCGGCATCATCCTGGAAGCAAATCCAATCATTAAGAAAACTTCTGAAAAGGGAAAATGCAAATAGAGCAAGTGAACAAAATAACTCACGCAAAAGCTGCATCAAAACGTGTAAATAAAAATATATAATATGGTTTTACGCGTTCTCCACATAGAGCAGAATGAAATGATATACCACTATGTTTTTTCAAATTCATACTAGCAGCCCAGTGACGCAGCACAAGTAACAATATAGCAGCTAAGTAGGCTGGTAACGATGTGGTATAGTGACGAGACAATTGGCCAAGAGCGTCGTATACAGACACACCAATACTGAAAATATTATATAAATACTTTATATTACATGCACATTTATATACATATGTACATACATATATGCAAGGAAAAATATTATGAAAATACCTAATAGAATATCTGCACTGTGGATCGAGCGTTAATAGAATATTCACATGTTGGGTATGATTTTTTACTGCATAAGGATTTCCTTTTAACAATCGTATTCTCATAGGTGCTCTTTGTGTTTCCCTAAGGTATAATATTAAAGTCGTCAATAAATATATATACATATAAACATAACGGGGAAAAGTTAGAGATAAGTTAATAAGTATTTTTGGCCTTCGTTTATAATATTTCCAGAAATATTTATGCAGATTTACGTGAAAAATTGGTGATATTCATATCCGTTAGCCCATGGTATTGATAACTCTGCAGTAGCATGGTGTTTGACAACTTGACATGATTCTAACGGTTCAACATATAGCAAATAAGCCTGATATAGCATGTCCAATCCCGGTAAAGTAATATTGTAACGTATGGCCGACAATTCCGTTTCTTTGATAATCGTCCTGCGTGCAAAATTGTACATGGCCGGCAGAGAGGCCTGAATCTGTCTCGAATTTTTGTTGTGTATATCGACGTGTATTTGAACCTATCAAAAAATTTGATTAAGTTTGAGAATCAGACTTGAATATTGTTCAATTGAATATTTAATCAATTCCAATACAGGTTTATAAGTCGGTAAAATTCTAAGAATGACATGCGTCCAATGCGGATAAGAAGCATGTAGCATATGTAAATCGAGAGTAGCAGTACGTCTTTTTCCAATTTGAGACGCCCCCCATCGACTGAACTGCGACAAATGGCGACCACTCAAGCTGTAAATACATATATATATATATCGATTAAAATCTCAAGGAAAATTATGAATACATTTTATATGTTATGGCTGAAAAATAAATACCAAATTCTGTTTTGACCATGTATGTATTTAGCTTGGCATCCAAATAACCAATCGCTGTCTGCTAAATCTATCATTTGAATTGTTGCTGCTTCGTGATTAGGTAAATTTATTAGTCTTATCATGTAATACCACGGCCTAAAAAAGTAAACGTTGATAGAACAATTTATATGATTATGAATATGTACATATATACATTAGGGCAGTGGTTCTTGACCGGTGCACCCAGAATAAGAATAATTGGTCTCCTTGTGGACGGATCGTACTCTATTCGAATTCAATATTTCGAAATGACTATGAAGAAATTTTGGATTTATATCCAAGAGGAATATCCAGTTCTCTAGATGAGGGCTCTGAAAATTTTGTTGCAGTTTTCAACATCATATTTATGTGAGCTTGGTTTCTCAAAAATAACTATGTAATATAAAACGAGAAAGACTTAAGAATTTAGACGAAGAATTGAAAGTAGCTATATCAAATATTTCTGAAATCTGCAAAATCCAACATGCTTAGGTATCGACATCAAATAAATTCCATTTTGTTAAGGATATATTAGTTACAGTTTTTCCGTAACTAAGATATCTTTTCTTTAACTGTTATGTAATTTGTTTAATTTGCTATAAAAATTATGTCCACATATATATTTTTTGACCGTTAATTTCTGGTGCACCGCCATTATTCCTTTTGATCAAAAGTGCACCGAGACTTCGAAAAGGTTAAGAACCACTGCATTAGGGTATATCGAAAGCAGCAAAGTTTGGAATTTGGAAATAGCTTAAGTTTGAAAAGGCGTTCTGTACCACGGTGAATCTGTGAAAAATAATATGATAATTCCAAAAATATTATTTGCACAGCTGCCACCCCATTAAAGTTTGTGAAAATCGTGATTTTTATTAAATTTAAACATTGCTATAGAAGTTTATTTGTTTGTATTCACCTTATAATATAAACGGAATAATTTTACATAAAAAATACCTCACGTGGGATGTTTCTTCACATTGCTAATATATGAAAAATATCTGAAACTTTGGTGCGCGTACCTCAAATGACGGTATTGTAGCGACGCCAGTCCTTAAATATCGTTTTTTATGATTACTATTGAAAAAATATGACATTATTTTGTAATAATTTTATATTTTGATCGATTTAAAAAAAAACCTAACTTTTTTCAAAATTTTTTTAAAATGACAAATTAAAATTAAAAAATGAATTTTAGTGATGCGTCGAAGTATATTGCGAAAAATTTGTTTCCTTTTGGTAATTTTGATACGAAATTATTAATTTTCATCGATAACGGCAAGGCAAATAATTTTTAAATTATTTTTTCCGAATCCTTCATGATACAGAACATCTTTTCCAACTTAAGCTGTTTCCGAATTCCAAAATTAGCTGTTTTTGATGTACCCTAATGTACATATTTATACATGATTGAAATTATTCAGTACTTGCTAGTTCTTTCATTTTTGAAAGAATATGCTCTTCTGCTATCTTCATGCCATTTTGCATCTGGTATAAACTCAACTGGTGTTTGGTAATGAGAGTAATTTTTACTATACCCAGGCTAAAAACACATTTAATATTTATAGTGGGTTTAAATATTCAATAAACTTATGATATCCTATTCGGCTACTTTTTCTAGAATATGTTAGTTATTACGAACCATAAGATAATGTTTTCCCATGCCTATAATATGACTGGAATTCGATGACAGTTGCTTAGTTGTAGAATCAACAATGGAGAACAAAAATCTGTTTAATACTAATACTAATTGTTTACACCAAACAATACATAAATGATCAGTAGATAACCAAACACCAGGTATTGCTGTAGTCTACAAATATTAATTGAATAATTATAAATTAATAGTACATATTTATAAAAATGAAACATACAGATATTTGAAAATGTGCTACGGTACCAAAGATGTAATATCACTGTGATGAGATGAAGTAAGCGCTGATGGCACAAGATGATCTCTCTCCCCTCCACCTATTGTTATAAAAACTTTATTTTCCCATAGATTTGTTATGGGACTGATGTTGGAGCTGTTGGGTGTTTTCGTGTCCCAAAATCTGTTGATCTTACTGTATAAATCATTAAAGTAATGATCGACCGCAATAACGGGAGCTTGATTGGGAGTGGCCAAAGTTAGAATAACGCTGATTAAGTTTTTATTTCGAGAATACGTCAATAACGCTCTACCTATAATTCCACCCTAGAACATGGTAATATTTAAACAATGGTTATAAAAAAAAATCGCCAATGCAAAAACGTATTATAATTACCATTGAATGACCTATGATGATCACGGAGGATGGCTTGTTTTTACTATTATTCAAAGTATATAATTTTAAAATTGATTGTAAACAGTGAGAAGAAAATTGAACTTGTCTTGTAAATATTCCACCGAATAATCCTGACATTTCTTCATTGAAATCAACTAAAATTTTAATTAAAGTTATAAATAATTTTAAAGATAATATGAAAATTGTATACATTTTCAATATGTATATTTATTTACTTGAGAAATAATCGAAATGAAAGCCATATTTCGATGGTGGTAAAGCTTTACGCAGAGCAACTGATGCTAAAGACCGTACTTGTTTGTGACTTCCCATATTTCCAGGTAAAAATAGTACAGGTATACCATCGAATCTGTAAATTTGAAAGTGCTAATTATAATTTTGAATGGCAGAAATTTTTGCATATCGTTACTTGTAAAACATGTGAATCCAAAATAACAGTTTGATAAGGGAAGAATGGAAAAAAAGATTTTACAAGTTAGGAAAACGAAATAGTAATTGATAATCTTTTATGTATACATTTCAATAGAATAAATTTAACTGTGATGAGGTTAAGTATAGAAAAATAGTAATATAGTAGTTATACCTCATTTTTCGAGCACGTTCTGTAAATCTTCCTTCGCTATAAGCATATAGACCATATTGAGGATATAAATCGTTTTCAGGCACTTTGACTTTCTAAAATGAAAATAACACAATGATCAAAAAATGTTTTAAGTATGAACTACATCAATTTTGAATACTTTCATACAAAATTTTCTGTATTAGAAATACGATTTAAGGGCGGTATCTACTTACCACAAATTGAGGATATTCATACATATATGTCATTTCACAAGCATTTTCTCTATCACTAAATAAATTGTTCATCAAACCGATCAAATATACAGATAGAGCCAATACGGACACTATTTGAAAAATACTAAAAATAGCCATTTTTGATGCACATGTCACTTTGACAGATTGTGTTTTGATGGCTGCTAATAGAAGTATTGCCACTCGATAAAATTGGTCAAAGTGCGGCCATATAAAATATCTAGATCTTATATAAAATAGGAGAAACAATTTCAAAGATTTCATAGTTGAAAAATGACGTTCTTGCTAATTACTTATCAATAGAATATATACACATACATACAGTGGCGAATTATCGCACAGTGGAGTTGGTGCATATCTGTGGCCTCCAAATCGCTCTAAGAAAATTTATAATATTTCGGAAATTCCCATGCATTTCACTACAAAAATGGAGATATAAAAGAACGTTTCTTTGGATTTTTAAATATTGAAAAAAAAACTGAATATTTAGAGCAGATCATATTAAAAATTTTAGAAACTAATTCGATAGATATTTCTAAATGTAGGGGACAATTATATGTCAACGCAGCAAATATGTCTGGAAAATACCAAGGTTTGCAGGCTAGACTATTACATCATTGTAATAGAGTCAACTTTATACCATGTGCTAGGCATACCTTAAATTTAATTGGGAACTATGCTGCGGAATCCTGTTCAGGTGCGTTATATTATATTGATTTTATTCAAAATATGTACGTTTTTTTTTCATCATCTACTCAACGATGGAATATTTTTATAAGTAATATTTCGAATAACCATCATTCAAAAAGAATAAATAGTACGTGATGGGCATCTAAGGCAGATGCTGTTTTTGCTTTAAAATCAAACTATCAAAATATTAAATAAGCTCTTATTAAAATCAGTACGTCAGAATTTGAAAAACCTATGGGAAAATTGAAGGCAAAATGTTAGCAGTATATTTCGATAAATATGAGACTGCACTGTTAACTATTATACTTCGTGGGATAAATTTTACAAATAAATCGTTACAAAATATGCAGCAAAATTTGTAGTTGGGAATAAAATTGATAAAATCTCAAAATGAATTCAATGAAATCGAAAAAGATGCCAACATTTTAACTGAAAATAAGCGCTATGAAGACACTAGACGTAAAAAAAGAAAATTGTAATTTGGGGAGATATGCGATGAAGTTATTTTTTATGATAGTTTGCTTAAAGATTTTAAATTATTTTTTATTTCGAAATAAATGAAAATGAATTTAACGAATAATTTCACAATATAAGAATGATATTGACCATAGATATTTTAAAGATGAAATTGTACATTTTATGGCTTATGTCAAAAGTGAAAATATTACGAATCCTGTCGATATTTATAAATTATTAATTCGAGGTTAAAAGTCAACGTTTCCAAATATTGAAACAATTTTAAGAGTATTCTTAACGCTTCCTATATTTAATGCAAGTGGCGAACGTTCATTTTCAGTTAAAAATAAACGAGTTAAAAATAATTTAAGGAATTCGTTAAATCAAGATAACTTAAATAATTTAACAGTGATGTTCATTGAAAGTGACGTGGTGAATTTATTAGATTGTGATAATATAATAGATAAATTTGCGGCATCAAAAGCCCGAAAAGTTCCACTTTAAAATGTTTTCCTTTTTTTCTGGTTATTAATAAGTTTGTAAATACATTTTTATTATTTAATAAAGATATAAAAACACACTATTTATAATGCACCCATAATTCACAATGCACAAAAAAAAAAACTATAATTGGTGGGGGGGGGCCTTTAAATTACATTGCACCATTGGCCTCCGAAGTGATTAATCCGCCACTGCATACATACATATGTATGTACATATATGTACTTTGTATTACTTTAATCCAAGTGGCCAACGACTATATTGTGTTCCATTGTTTCATTGTAAGAGTTTAGCACATTAAACAATATAATGAAATGAAATAGTAAATAAGTCATAGTTTTTTATTCTGCCATTAGAAAAAACATACATACATATGTACATCAATTAAAATTATGGTTAGTTATAAAGTTTGCCATAATAAATAAACTAGGGTATATTTTTATATTTTTTTAATATAATATTCTTGACATAGTGTTTTAAAAAATATTATAATTGTATGTATGCTAATTTGCAAACCGTGTTAAATCAAATATAATTTGTTTTTAGGGGAGCTAAACATTTTAAATTATTTTAATAAAGATTGCTTTTGACTAAAAGTTGATTCACGAGTTTGATACATCGTGGTAAATATATTATATTATATATACATAAATACTTCAGTCTCAAATGTTGATTAATTAATCGATTGATTGATTCATTTTGATAAAAGCTCGTGAGAAAAACGATAAGCGTTAACGTAAAATCAAAACTCATACTTTTTTAATAACATTGAAAATTACCGGTAATTACATTCAATTCACTAGTAAATTGAATGTAAGTGATGGCAAATTTAGATTCCTTAATACGTACACGGTACAAATAATAAGATATGTGAACCTACATATACCTATATGTACCTTGTTATACATAGTTCAAGATATAACTATTGTATTATCCGCTAAATCGGTTACTGTATTCAACAAAATGAAATACCTATGTATTATATTACATATGTGATTTTTATTTTAATTAAATTGCCACCCATCACTAATAATATCAAATAAGCAATCGGTTACTAAGCTAATGTTTATTTAAAAAAATGTGTGCACACAGCATTTTAAAATCATTTAAATATTAAAATATTTAAAGTCGTCAAATACACATATACATATGTATGTATGTGATTTCAAACATATTATGGAAATTCAAAGATGCAAATTTAGTAATATATTTAAATCAATTCTCGCGACGTGAACGGCGGCTTACATATTTTTTGACTTTTAATTTTAAACACAAAAATTTCCACTAGGAAACAACGTAGCAACAGTTAAACCAAAAATCCAAAGCTGCAATGTCCCTATTAGGTTTTCAAGAGTCAGAATTTTAAATTGCGGCTTATCGTTGAAATAGTGTTCCATCATCGGCTTCAAATCAGATACATACTCGTATTTATTATTTATTTTCCAAATCATCTGAATACCCATTGATTCTAACAACATAATTTTTCGCAATATCACTTCGGAGTATGGAAAATTTTTGTTGAAGACTATAACTTTAAAATTGAGGGGCATGTAGTCGGTACTATAACGAAAAGTTTGAGATTCTACCACATTTAACAAACCGCAAACGCCTTGACCAATTTTAAAATAATTCGAATTAGAAACAAGAGTGGTAATTTTTTTGGCAATTACTGATTGAAACAGTTCACACTGATTTGATAGCATCCATTGCCGTATCGAGAATAATTTCAAACTATTGTTGAAATTTTTAAAATGATCTGGTCGATAGATCATTCCCTAAAAACAATCTCTATTGATAAAATAACCCAAAATGAAGATTTTATTTTATTCAATTCCTTATTTTAGTATTACATACTTCCCACCAACCAAATGTAAAACCATCTTTGGCCAAATTTGCAATTGTTTTTGCAGGTTATTTTGGTCCAGTTATTATCAAAGATGTAAGTTTAGTCATATAGGTTGTGCTGATTACCATTGAAAACAAAATCCAGCTGAATAGTAAATATCGAATGCGATATTTGGTAGCGAAATAGTATTAACATTATTGTCAGCTGAAATTGAAAATTTTTGATTGAATTTGAATTTTTTTAATTTCATTATTAAAATATGATACATACATTGAAAGTTGTAATTCGCGCAATTTTTTTGCGATACATAATTGTAACCAACATTGCTGTGATGAAAATCGAAATCGATAGCAATAACCACACATTGCTACTGAACGCAATTGCTAAAATTATTCCTACAGTAAAAATTATTAAAATCATTCATGTATTCGTGTAATTGGAAAGAAATGATAATTTTGTACTAATGTATTACCAGAATAAAATATACTTTCTTTTGTGGAATATATGGCGTAGAATGGGTTGATGAACGTCGGTGACACGTAAACGACATCACCTACATATGTATGTATGTATATTTCTCATACGACTGGTAAATATACTGAACATATCTATTGTGTAATCTATGACATCTGAAAATAAATCTTCTTCCATTTGTATATAGTTACAGCTCTTATTTTTGCCTCTGACATATTGAATTTTGAAATTCAGTCGTTTGGCAAATTCCACGTTCCTTTCCAATCCGCAATAAAAATTTAAATTACATTTACACAATCTCATGCCGTCCGACAATTTCACATACGAATAATGATCAAAACAGTAGTATTGATTAGCGTCGAAGTCTATATTGAAGATATGTCCGTTGAAAGTATTGAATTTTTTTTTTGATACTCCTCAGCATTTCGTCAACAATATTTTCAGATAAAGTAAGACATTGAATAGACGTTTTCGATATAATCAAAAAAGTTTGGGATAGACGACCACAGTAAAAGCAGATTTCATATAAGCTTGCCTCAAATCTTGATAATTTTAAAACGAATGTAGCAAATGCTCTTTTTAGCAGTGGCTTGTCGATTAATATATTTGAGTCAAGTTTTTCGACGACTGTGAAATTCCTTGGAATCACATCCAATTTCACATCGAATTTCGAAATACATTTTTTATCTAAGTTTGATATAGTTTTGGGATCACTGAGGAAAATCGTATGCAACGTACTCGTGCTTACAGATCGATTTCGACAATTATACTCCATTGACATCGTGTCATAATTGAACAAACCAGTAATTGCAGTTTTTCCTTCCAGTGTTTTTATTATATCTTCAACTAGGTGCTTATCGTTATTTCTCTAATAAATTTTTCGCGGATTAATTCCATCGACTTGATTTGAACGAAATCCGACAGAAATATGAAAATGAATATAAATTTAAACACGTTTTTCATTTTAGAAATCATTTCGATTACTAAAAAGACGAATTTTTATTTTGCTAGAGCACTAAAACAATTTGAAATATGAATCGTAATTTATTTATAGCTTTAAATTTATTAATATACAGAGACGCTCAATGACATGACAATTTTTATTATATATTATGTCTATCAATAAGTAATCATCTAATTAGTGTTTAGTTTAAGATCCTGCTAATGTTTAATAATAATAAATAATACACATGTATGTACATACATACATATATGCATTTTTGAATATTCAAATTAAAAAAAAATTTTCGAAAAAATTAACAAATATTTTATGTCGAATATTAACTATATTAAATTTTAAGCACACGCTTTAAATTTATTATGCACAAAAATATAAACTACGAGTGCAATTGAGTTTAAATTATGAATATATAATCAAATATAATAAATTTTAATATGATATTTGATTGAATGTAATAAAACGCTTTACTATTTCTGTATATCGTATTATGTGAATGTACTATATGTGCATATGTATGTATGTATAAATACATAATAAATATGATTTTTTAAGTAATCATAGTGTAGCGTAGGCAAAAAAGACGCCGCCGTTTTAATTGGATTTGAAGATTATCTCCCGCTTTAAGTGAAGTCGGGGGGGCTAATAATGGAGAGCCCGGAATTGACTTAGTGGTCGGTAACGGCACTCGGTCACTTTCCGCTAGAGTTCTCAGAACTGAGAGTAGCATCTCCGCTAACTATATCGATAATTCCTAGCGTGAGACCGCGAGAGCGTGGGACTCACTTAAAAGCATACATGACTGAACAATAGATAAACAGACGCTACAGTGAGCAACTTGTCCTTTAAAAGAAAGTACACTGGGCATGGAAGAGCATTCTGAAAGGAGCACTGGTGGTGTGTGTTTAATTACTTAATCACCCAATAAATGCTGTGAAGCGACTTTGGCCTTTTATTTGGATCCTCCACCCATCCCTACGCAACAATAGTAAGTATTTACATATCCAGTTACTTCATAATGCATCTAAAGTATAGTTTTGATGAATATATAAACAAAAAAAGACTAAACATTTAAATTTTGATTTAAAGCATTTAACTAGATTTGTAAACATACTTTTAAGAAATTTTCTTCTTTATATAAACATAAATAGATGTGGAATGTTAAATACTTACATAGTGTATACATATGTATGTATATACATACATATTTATGTATGTATGTATATATGTATATCCCAAGTTGATGACGATGATGAGAATTAAAATAAATTTATTTTATCAAAAATATACTTTTTAAATGATCATGATTTATTAAATTTAGTTATTAAACCTAAGTTTAGCTTTATATAGAACGATTTCAAAAAGAAAACACGCGATGGCTGTAATTACACCAATAAACCAGAAATTAAAAGCACCCCAGATATTTTTCATAGACATAGCTTCATAATTATTGTAATTTTTGCGTTCTTCTAAAATCTGTTTCCATATAAATGGATTTTGGGCTGTTATATTCCAAGGAAGAATATGTCCTGTTGATTGGAGAAAGATGATTTCGCGATTGAGTGACTCAACGATTGGATGATCATTTCTCAAAATCCACGTGTCAATGCTATTTGTCAAAATGTCGGCGCTAACTTTCATATCCAGAAATTCTTCTTTAGTGATATCTCGGCAAACTTTCGGAAAAATATACACCAACACTGTCGGAATGGTAAATATAAAATTTTTCTCAACGAAGATCTTCTCAAGAGTTTCACAATACGAGTAAATTTTCCGATTTTCTTTTATGAATTTATTTAAATAATGGGAGTTGAAACTTTCCAATAGTGTCGGATGAATTATCAAGTCCTGAAATGTTTCAAATCAATGATAAATCATGTACATTACATTACATTAGTATACATATTGTTTAATACCGGATTCCAGTTGAAGGTAAATCCTTCATTGGATAAATCAGCGATTGTTTTCGGTGATTTTATCGGACCGTTGATCATCAATGATGTTATTTGAGATTTGTAAGCGGTGCTCATCACTACGCAGCATAACATCCATGGAATGAGTAAACGCCTAAATTGGAATTTATTTACCAAATCGGTGTACTGTTCCACCAACATTGCCCATGTCATCTAAAACCAAATCATTTAATATTTTGATAGTAATTAAATGTATGTTTTTGATCCATATTGCATATTTCAAGCATACGTTGGACAGGCAAGTACTTCTCTGAAATATGCAATGATTAACGATTTATTAAAAATGCCACATTTACATACATGTAGAGCTGAAATCAAAGAAAGTCGATTGTTATGTCGTATTACTACCATAGTAGATATGGACAAAATGGACAATAATAGCAGGAGCCAAATGATGTAATCGAATGCATATACTACAATCGCACCTAAAATAAAATAAAAATGAGTATGGAAAGATTTGATGAACACATGTTCGATAATTCTATCACGTTTATTTATGTATGAACATACTTACTATAATCTGAAATACTTTTGAATTCAGAATATAAAGCCTGGACTGGATCAAGTGCTGTAGTATAGACGATAGCCAATCCTTTATATGATTTCAGACGAACGTTAAGACCGCTAAAAAAGTCTGTCGTGTATTCTCTCACATCCAAAGCCATTTGTTCTAATGTTTGTTTTCCCCGTTCGTTTCTGCGATACCCTCTCACCAGTTGAATTTCAAGGTTCATCATCTTTTTAATTAGCATCATCATAGACACTGCCGATAATAAGGGAAAAGACGATTTACATTGAGGGAAGCTCATTCCGTTAGGCATATCTAAACTGGTCGAAAACTTATCGAAGCAGTGTATTCCAGAGGAATCGAATGCCATTTTGAAGATGTGTCCGTTCATATCCCGAAATGTTTGATGCAGATATATTTTTATTTTGTCAACACCGGTATAGCCAGTATTGACTTCAGAGAGTAAATAAAACTTTTGTGTGCGATTGCCACAAAAGAAACAGACGGAGTATAGGCGATATTTACTTCCAACGTATTCCAGGTAAAATAGAGCGTAAACTTTCTGCAGCAATTCCTTTCCAATTAAAGTGTTTGAATCATTCTTAGCGATATTAAAATTTTGAATGCTGCTGATATTTGCCACAAAAAATAGTATATCGCGTCTTATATCGAAGTTCGATAAAATTTTGGTGAGATTTTCGCGATCGTTGAGCAAAATAAAATGAAGAGTTCCTTTTGCAGTATTCTCAGTTTGATATTGAATTAATTGATTTGAAATTACGCCGTCGTAGTTAAACAAACCAAATACGGTGGTTCGTACTTTGATTACTCTTATTATGTTGTTGACAATATATTGAGTTTCGTCATTGAAGTGAAATGCTATGTTGAACTTCTGTGGAGATACTTTAGTGATTTCCTTTAATATCTTTTCGTGATTTCTATACGTTTCGTATTTAACGAATAGATTTTGTGGTGAATCTGACAAACTGATATTGATGTGCTTATGATGTCTATTAGTGTGTGTTGAATCGACCCAATGGAAGAATGAAAAAAGTAAAATTAAAGAGGAGAACTTGATCATCATAAAGGTATACACACTGAGAGCTAAACCGAACAACTGAATTTTACTCATTTTCTATTATATAAAATGATACTTACATAATTTACAAAACAGGGAAGTTCAATGTGTTTATCTTCATCGGTCTTGTTATTATATGTTACATAATATCATAACATTTTACATCATTTATGTACATTCTTGTAATGGAATTTTATATATTTAACCTACATATGTACATACATATGTACAAATTCTTTTTTTTTTCAAAAAGTTTTCTGTACTCTGAACATGAGCCTTTATTCTATTTTTCATGTTTTATTTTATTTTTCACTAGTGGAAAACTAGTACCAGGCTTCTCTCGGTATTAAACATTAATTTGTTTTTTATTAAATTTATTTGAATCGAAAAAAAAAATTAATGACAGCCAAGCAGAAACTACACATACACATAACGAATGATTTTTTTTTATATAAATAAGGGAACCGGAACTGAAAAAATAATATTGATCCGGAACTAAAAAAGGAATCGGGATCCGGAACTGAAAGAGGAATTCGGATACGTAACTGAGTAAGGAATACAAATCCGGAACTGAAAATGGAATCCGGAACAGGAAATGAAAAAGGAATCCGGAACTGGCACACAATAATGAATCCCGAACAGGAAAAAAGGAATTAGGAATTGGAACTGAAAAAGGAATCCGGAACTGTAAATGAAAAAAGCATCTGGATATGGAACTGAATAAAGAATCCGGAACTGGAATTGAAATAGCAATCGAAATCGATGTCGAAATCGGCGTCATAGAAAATTATATTTTTTCGATAACACGTCACGGATTCTAAGAACCAAACCTTACATACACACATAGTTACTTACATACATTAAACCTTACAAAGTCTTGTTCCAAAATTTATATTAGATATAGATATATGTATATAGGTATGTACTATGTACATACATTTCTAATTCGTGGATATGACCAATTTAATGTTAATAAAAATGAAAAAAAACCTATAATATTTATTTAATTATCACGTGCGCGTTGCTATATTTCAGCGACGACACAAAATAAAAGTCGAAATTTGTTAAACCGTTTATTTTCCCTTTATTTGAAAAAAAAAATTCAATTTGAAAATGTCTGAATGTAATATGTATATATGTATATTAAAAGCAGTAAACTTTTGTGGTGAAATTGAAAAGGAGTATCAAAATCAATCGAATATAATATAATACAGTATAAAATAAAGTACATTGTAATAATTTTATTTGACTATTAAGATACTTTTTATAAAATTACCATACCTATTCGCATATACATACATATGTATGTGTATGGACATATAATATGTACATAAATATATTATATTCTGATAGTAATATTGTAGAAGTGAAATGTATTATACAAATATGTACATATGTACTATTTGTATAAAACTAAAAATCTCTGAGTTTTAATCCAACATACATTCCACCATCAGGTACGAAGTTAATTGTTTTCCAGTCGAGTTTAATGGGTATTCGAGTATTTTTAGTTACTGTTATATCGAATTTTGCCAATAAGTGAAAAATTATCGCTTTTGCAACCATAAGTGCAAAACGGGAACCTGAAATAATATTTTTTAATTTTGTTATGAAAAAAATAGATATGCATTGTAAATTATAAATATATCATTTATATTTTAACCACCTATACAATTTCTAGGTCCGATTCCAAACGGCATAAACGTTCCAGGCTTAATGGAAGATTTATTTTCCTCGGAAAACCTCTCTGGTTGGAATCGCTCGGGGTTTGGGTAGTTTTTTGGATCGTGATGAACACTATAGATGGGAAACCAAATAGGATCTCCTTTTTTCACCTACAATAAATGATAGTATACTTTACTAGTGTTGTGCCGGTTTGTATATTTTCGCATGGGTTATGGCATATTAAGCTATTAATTAAAGAATAATTAAAATAAATTTGTCAGTCCTGTGTTTGATCCGCACGCGATCGTATATTTTTCAAATACTTTTTAAATATATTTAATTTAATATTAATATGAAAAAAAAAACGGTAAAAACGAACTACCTTCCTACATATAAATAATATAAAACACCAATAGAAAAATTAATAATTTGTCAATAAGTGGCGCTAAATGCTCGGAGACTTGTTGCCCTAGAGGAAACATTGGTAGCAAACAGTATATATAGGTTTTTTCTTGATTTGTTATTATGTTCGTATTATATTCGTACGTTTTGTTGACAGTGTTTTATATATATAGATATATGTATATATATATATATATATATATATATATATATATATATATATATACATATATACATACATCTAACATCTAACATCTTCATACATCTAACAAACAATTATAAAATTCATCTAATCTTACTTTACCTGGTAACTTTGAGTGCTTGTCGCATTTGGTGGTGGTAATAAATAGTTCTTCGTACATTCTCTATCGATTACAACAAACGGAGGCCATTTTCTTAACGTCTCTAAATTAAAAACAACCACATAATCAATAATCTGACTCTAAATCAATTATTTTCTAAGAATGACTTACCCGATATTGTCATATCCAAGTAATTGAGACTGGACAATTTATCATACGAGATATCTTCGCCTGATATTTTAATATAATCATCGATTTCATTTTGAAGTTTTTTCTGTATATCTGGATTGCAAGCCAATTCATATATGATATATATAATCAAATTAGAAGTTGAATCAAATCCGGCAATAAAGAACAACATTGCTTGTGCGGTTAATTCATCATCAGTCCATTCTATACTCGAAATCAAATTTAGTTGTATTTTATTGTTTGTTATGTTATATGTATATTAAATTATGTTTTGTAACATTTAACAAATTTTAATATTCTTATTCACTTCTTGACACGTTTCGTTTTCCAATTTCTGATTCTTGTACTGTGGCAAATCCAGTTTCAAACGAGTCAGTTGAATTTTTGTCATGTTTGAGAGACCCATTTTTAGTTTCTATCAATATTTTGATCATATCGTTTCGAATTATTCCACTTTTTTCTCTAATTTTTATTGATGATTCTACAAGATTTCTAAAAAATGATATTGCTTCTTTTGGCAAAAATGTAAGATTGAAAATCTGAAATCATTACCAATGTGATTAATACAATATTTATTGAGTATCATCTAAACATAATAAATATGTAATGTTGTTAATATCATACTTTAAATAATTTTGGAAACGCCGAAGCAATTGCGTATTTAAATAATCGCAGCCCACTAAAGTCTGACGCTAATTTCCCAAGTCTGTAAAATTCGTTTTCTTTATTAATCAACGAATCCGTCTTCAAACCAAAGACAGAAGAGGCTACAATATCATTTGTATATCTAGAAATCATGTCTTTTGTTTCAATTTCAATTATGTTTTTATCTGCAATGTTTTTATTTTTATCTTTTGTTTATTATTGTTAGTTTTATTATCATAGTTTTTTATCATTTGTTTTACCTATTTTTGAAGCTCTTTCTACAAAATGTCTAGAATAGTCTTTTGCAGTCTCTTCAATTAATATGAACAATTCTTTCATTTTAGATTTCGAAAAGCCTGGACTTAAAGTAGAACGCATGTCACGCCATTTTTGATCTATGGAATATAATTAAAATTTCTATATGTATGTACATATATACGTATAACATTGTCTATTGTGAATAAATATAGGTATGTAGAGTACCTTTCAAAGTTAGTAAAGCATTTCCAAACAATGGATCCATTTCGTCCGTCATTGGAAAGGGATGATCGCCAAAGGAGTCGAAATTTTTGATTCCCACAAGTTTCATAATTTCAGGATCTCTCAGAAAAATTGCAGGCCGTTGAAATAAAAACATTCCTATGTATCTGCGAAGGAAAATTGAATGAATAATTAAAAATTTGTCAAGAATGTGATAAGAATAACGAACCAACATAATTTTAGTATGTTATTCGAACGAATGAATAAGAAAATATTTTAAGATGTTTTAAATACAAACTTATACTCATTTAATATAAAGTTTCGAATATTTTATATACACATGTATGTACATACTCACTTTTCGTCTTGATATTTGTTGTAACAGCTTAATAGGAAATCGCTGATATGCTGTCCCTGCAGCATATATGTTGATGTACTTCCAATAAATGGGAAATATGCCTCAATATATTTGACTCCTTTATTTTTAAAGTAACCATAGTTTTTGATGCCATATAAGTATATAGCTATTAAAATTCCAATAAAATAAACGAATAGTTCCGTGTATGTCAAGCCCATTGTCTGGAAGGAATTAATTTATGCTTGCAATAATGAAGATTGACAAATAAGGTAGCGGTGCCATTCATCGTAACTACCCAATTCAGCTTTTTCATTAATATTCGAATGGAACTACATATGTACACATGTATGTATGTATGTTTTAAGTTTTTAATTCAAATTACATATATTGAATATTAAAGCTTCTGTACTTAATTTTGTTACGATTTTAAATAGACTGTTTTATTATCATTTTAATGAAAAATTTTCAAGGATTGGTCAATAGGTAAAATATTTATATGGAGTTTCCCAGAGTTTCTTTTCCTCGGCCTACATTGCATGTACATGCAATGTAGTTCTTAGTTCTTAAATTGGGTTCAAATTAACAATTCTTAAACGATAATTTCTTTTAGAGCGAAGATGAATGAAAATAGAAATGTTAACGATGAGAGTACATATGTATATTAAAAATTAAAATTCAATTCAAAAAAGTAACACGGGATTCACTTGGCACACTTAGATAATACTTTCAGAGCGGGGAAAACATTCTACCATTGAATTCACCTTTGCTATATTATGAACATATCTATGTATGTACGTGATGGCCAATTGATGGATAACGATCGACTGGTTAATTTGAATGGTCGATCAAGTTATAAGCTCATGAAAAAAAATGAATGTACCGATGACATTATCTTTTATATTTATGTACATATTTATAAAGATTTATCAAAAAAAACTTAAAATAATCAAAATATAAATTTTGTTTCAATATGTATGTACTATGTACATACACATGAGCGTTACCTACATACACACAAACGCAGGGCCATATGATTTATTCCGATGCGGTGCAAACGATCGAAAAACGCCAGACAGACTGAACCACAGATTAACGACACGTGTACCTTATGCGTGCGCACTGCTCGCACTTACACTAAGCGAAATCTACCCGAATTCCCGTCATACCTACCCTATATACGTTATGTGCTTCTGATACTTCAGTTCCGAATTTTTCCTTATTAAATTTTTAAAAACTCGCCAGAAAGATCCATCTCAATTTTAATAATTACCATTTTAATAATTGCATCTGTGCACATCGAAAGGTTACTCGTCATCTGATGTGCAATTTTTCATTCGTGAAGTCGAGAATTGCGTTTAAAGCAGCCATCTAGTTAATCTGTGGTTCAATCTGTCTGGCGCTTTTCGATCGTTTGCACCAAACCCGATTTATTCAGAATGGGTTAGAAATAACGAGGCGATTTGTAATTTGAAAGCGAAAAGCATATTAAATTTAATTTTCTATTGATATAAAAAAAAAATGATAAAAATTAGATTAAACAAAAAGAGGAGAGGAGCCATAGACTTGTCATGGGGCCAAAAGTATTTTACTATATGTACATATTTAAATCGATATTTGTAAATATAATAATTAAAAAAATACAATTTCAGTTTCATTTAAAAACTAAAATATTCTTTCATGTTTCTATTATTATTTTTTTTCCATAAAACACGTCAAATAATACAAATAAGATTAAAATAAAAAATCCGTCAATTAAAAAAATTACGTAAATCTGCATATTTAAATTAAAGCCAAGTTTGAAAACACATTTGTTCACAATATGCGCAAAAAGTTAATCTAACCAAACTCTAAAGGTAAAGACCATTGTCTACATTCTAATTGTATGTACATATATGTATAGATATATCAAACAATTAATGAAAATCGTACAAGCACTTTAAAATAGTATTCATACGCAATACAACGTATGAATATAGTATTAAAAAATATATAGTAACAAGTATATTACAATAAACATGTTTGTTTAAGTCCAATTTACATCATAAAATTAATAGCAAACTGTTATAAAAATATTACTGAAGTAACAACCTTTTATTTGACAAAACATTCTTATTTTAAATATTTCTTCTAAAAACTTTTTAATGAAAACAGATCAACTATAAAATGCATAAATATATTTACATACAATATATTGCGTTTGGAATTGAACCTAGAAATTGTATTTATCAAGGAAATTTAATTCAAATATAAGAATCATATACATAGTATTTGAAATAATATTCTCTCTTCGCTCTGATTGTTTCAAAACTAATTATATTTCATCATTTAATTGCTATTATTATCAAAGCTATAAATTTACTTGAAATACCGCACAAATAAGTTATAGATATTGAAAAAAGCTCATGATACTTTTCATTAACTATTCCACTTAAGTTTCCTCTAGCTTTGTGTGTATGTACATACTTATATACATACATATGTATGTACTACATATATGTACGTGCACATATGACAAACTTATCACTATGAAGATTGACTATATTCAAAGACCAAAATAGCATGAAAATAAGCTGTTTTTCTTTCAGTTGAATCTGCAACAATGTCATCCAATATCTATTGAAGCCCAAATTAGCCACTTAAAAATTTCATATTGAAATACATAGCTGGTTTACAAAATTATTAAAATACAAATCACATTTGCAATTGTATTCCTATTTATGATCATTATAAATTATTTAAAAAGTGCTCAATTTTTTCACTCATTCCGAATGAAAGTTATAATTATCGATTCAACAAATATCAAGACTTATCTTCTAATATTATATATAACTTTGAAAGAGACTTTATATGTACCTAAATATTGTTGGTTGGATAATGGTTGGGAACTTCGAAAACATAGTTAAAGTAAAAAGTAGGGGCGAAGGCCCGGGGGGCGCCGGATTTTTTTATAATATTATATATAATACATCTTTTAATATATAATTTCGAAAGAGACTTAGTAAGGTTGTAACTATAGTTGGTTGGAAATCGAAAACAAGTCATTTTCTATGAGGGTTCGATTAGTTGAATATTTTTTTTTTCGATTCAAATAAATTTAGTAAAAAAACAAATGAATATTTACTATTAGATTCACCATGTTTAAGCTGTTTATATTACAAATACTGAGCGAAGCCGGGTAAAACAACTAGTGACAAATAAAATAAATATTTTTGTTTCAAAATTTTCTGCGATTTTAAAATCGATTTTATAAACACCACATTTTTTCGATATTTCTAAAAGTTGCTAAATGATTTTAAATTAATTAATATCTAACGAAGAAATACACTTAACAAATATATTATACATCCTGCATACATTGAGTGTCATTATAAAGCATAAAATACATGTTATCGTTTGGTATTCAGATCCAGTTGACTAAAAATTATCAGTTCACCGATAAATATAGCGCACACTGGACGTATTTTGTGACTCTTTGTGTTAATACATTTTATAATACACATGAACACATACTCGTAACATTAGCAACTACTACCTACGTAAGTTATGTACACACATACACACATACATACATATGTACGGGTCTACATCACGACATCGAAAGGTCCAAAGATCGAAAAAGCAAATATCGGAAAGCAAAGATCGAAAATCGAAAGATCTTAAGTCGAAAGATCAAAAATAATGTATGCATGGTAAACGGTACTATGTATATATAATATATCAGTGGCATGCGGTGAAATTATCTCTCTTTTTGTCGTACAGCCTTACTTAATGTGCGCGGGTAGATACGGGAGGAAAAGTCTGTTCCTCTTGTATCCTGCTTGCGCAAAATAAGTGGAGAGAGAAATAAGGAGAGAGAGTTTTACCGCACGCCACTGATATACATACATATATGTGTATACTACCCGCTTTTCATATGTATTCATGGAAAACGAACATTTTCAATTTTTCGACCTTTCGATTACGGTTCGGTGATTACTGGTCACAAAGTTACTAAAATCTCTATAACGGAACATCTGGCAGCCGAAAAGTCCATCATACTAACGATAACTATCATACTAATAAGAACTTGAGTGCCAAATATTACTTGAGACCACCGCAATGTGACGAATAATCCAATTACCCCGATTACATACATATACATACATACATACAAATTTTAATAGTTTTAAAAAATGTTCATATGCTACTAGAAATATAATATTAATGAAAACCACATCCATTTGATTAGATATCATTGGCAAATGTTGATTTTATGATATGAAGCATGGGTCTTGATTCGGCTGTTCAAAACATATCAATATTTAATTCAAAATACAAGTTAGCTTTTGAATGCGATTTGCGAATAAAATACTCATACAAATTTAAACTAAAAATGATGTTTTACTTATTTTTTATTCATTTACATATGTATGTAATCTATTTTGACTAGTTAGGATATATATTTTATGTAACCTGGTACCGACCAAAGTTATGGTTGAAGTGTATTTTCAGTTGTAATATATATTGACTAGTTGGAATATATTCCGTCTAACCCACGTAAGTTGATTCATGTGGCGAATTACATTCCAAATGGTCAAAATATATTATAACTGAAAATACAGTTCAACTATAAGTTGGTACTACTAATGTAAGATGGAGTGTTTAGTAAATTGATTTGGAAAGTCACATTTTTATTTTGAACACATTCTTAGAGTTATCATAATACAGTACTCATTACCTTTATTCGTAATATCTAGCAAGTATTAACGGATTATTGAATTCTAAAGCATTCGAAAAAATATCAGAGCTGTCAAAACTCAACTGTTATATTACAACTGGCGCATACAGATTACATGTCTCTGGGCGCACATAGTTAAAAGTGTATTTGCGCTTGTAGAGATTTATTTTACTAGTTGAATTGTATTCAAATATGAATGACCTAAAACACCAGTTGGAATATGTATATTACAACTGAAAATACACTTCGACTGTAAAATATACATATGTACAATAGCCTTTTATATTAAAATATTAAAGCTTTCATAGAATAATTCAATTGAACAGATTTCTTATAGACTATTTTCACAATTTATACATTTTATTTTTATAACACATATGTATTTGAAATAATTTCTCATCTATTTTTAGAGAATGGACCTTACACTAAGAGATTTATTGATTTTCTGCGGCGGATTTTTGATAGCTTTATATTTCTATGGTACCAGAACTTACAATCATTTCCGAAACAAGGGTATTAAATATATCAAACCACCTTTGCCATTTTTTGGAAGTACCATTGGTATATTTTTCCGTCAGGAACATTTCAAAGATTTTACATTAAGATGTTACAACATGTGTAAAGATGACAAGTAAATATATGTTATAGAATTATATACTCTAGCTTAATTACATATGTATATACTTTTAGTTCAATTATGTATACTCTAGGGTAAGTTAATATTTTGCTTATTATTAATGTACATATATGTATATGTATGTAGGCTCTAGGAATATATTTCAGTTTGTATTTGTTTATTTTTATATAGATATATAGGACTTTTTGAAGTACAACGCCCCTTAATTATAGTAAAAGATATTGAAATTTTGAAGAGTGTGGGAATTAAGGATTTTGATTCATTTCATAATCATCGTGTGATTGTAACTGAAGAGATTGATCCATTATTTGGAAACGCATTGGTATCTCTAAAAGGTTAATAAAATCAATGAATTTAAAATCATCAATTATGTATTTAACATGTTAGTAATTAGGAACATAATATTATTTGGTAGATGAAAAATGGCGAGACATGCGTGCCACTTTAAGCCCAGCTTTTACGAGTTCGAAAATGAAAACTATGATTACATTAGTAGAAGAAATCGCCAAAGAATTTGCCAATTTTTATGTAGAAAAGGCAAACAACGAAGGTAAAATTCTCAAAAAGACTTATTATATGTGACATTTTTTATTGTGTATAATACATAATATACCTTTTTTATAATTTTCAATACTTCACGTAGTTGATAAGACTGTAGAAATTGAAGCTAAGGAATCTTTAACAAGATATACTAATGATGTTATCGCGACTTCTGCATTTGGCATAAAAATTAATTCTTTAAGAAATGAAGATCACGAATTTTACAAATTAGGAAAAGTTGCAAGTGATTTCAGCGGATGGTTGATGATTAAATTTGCACTTCTGGCATTCTTTCCGAGATTAACAAAGGTATACACGTACATTTTATTGTGTTTACTTGAATTTAAATATAAAAATGACTCTTTGGTCATAAAGACCAAAGACTTTGTTTATGTTTTGTACATATATATATATATATATGTATGTACATATGCACATGTATTAACTGTACATGAATTAAAATGTTTATAGCTTTTCAACTTTACGTTTTTCCCACCAAGAGTAGTATCCTTTTTTAGAAACATTGTCCAATGTACAATGGAAAGTCGAGAAAAAAATAAAATTGTTCGTCATGACATGATAAATATATTAATGGAAGCAAAAAAAGGATCCCTAAAACATGAAGAGAATGATGAAACCGATGCTGGATTTGCAACAGTAGAGGAATCAAGTATTGGTAAAAAGATTGTTACAAAAAGTAAGCATGATAAAAATCTCATTTTTTTTTAAATTTTTAAGTATAATTCAGAAATATATTTTAAAAGATCGATTGATTTTATAGAATGGACTGATGATGAACTGACAGCACAAGCTATGATATTTTTCCTTGGTGGATTTGAAACAACTTCAACACTAATCCTATTTTTCTTCTATGAAATGGCACGTAACCCAGATATACAGAAAAAGGTTCAAGAAGAAATTGATAGTTTCATCAAGCAATGTGGTGAATGTGTGGTTTACACTGATTTAAAAAAATTAAAATACTTGGACATGGCAATTTCGGGTAACTTTTTATCAAAAAATCAATAACATATTTTTTGGGGAAATGGTTTTGCTAATTGTTATTTAATTTCTCTTTTATAGAAACACGTAGAATGTGGCCTCCAGGATTAATGACTGATAGAGTGTGTTCCAAAGATTACACATTACCACCTGCTAATGAGAATGGCGGTCAAAGTTACCAAGTACATACATTCTTTGTGAATATTATTTAAAACGTCAAAATTAAGTTTAAATTGATTTATATTTTTAAATAATAGATTAAAAAAGGAGAAGCTGTATGGATTCCCATTTACGGTTTACATCATGATCCAAAATACTTTCCAGATCCAAATCGCTTTGATCCAGAAAGATTTTCTGATGATAATAAATCATCTATTAATCCAATGTCGTATTTGCCATTTGGTATTGGACCTAGAAATTGCATCGGTATAAGACCCTTATATTTACATTATTTTTATTACATTAATTATTTATTATTTATGTAATTTAATAATTCTTTTAGGTTCTCGTTTTGCTCTGTTAGTAGCGAAGTTGATTGCTTTCCATACACTAGCAAAATTTGATATTGTTGTAACTAAAAATACTCAAATACCTGTAAAACTCAGTATGAAATCATTAAACCTCAAGACTGAAAGAGGCATGTATGTCGGATTGAAGCTTAGAAATTTTTAAGTAAAGTTTTACATTATGTATATAATACATATTTGTAAAAAAAACAAAACAAAAACTCAACAAAACCCTTTAATGATCCTTATGTACTTAAATTAATTTATTTTTCCTTTGTAAGGTCTCACCTTGAATTTGCCTCAATTATCTGGTCACCTTTTTATTTATCCCATATTAATTGTATTGAGAAAGTTCAACTTAAATTTATTAAATCCTTACGCTACCTTTTTCCTACCTATACCCATTCTACTGTTTCTGACATTTTAAAAATCCTTTCTTTTAACAATCTTTCTGTCAGGCGACGACATACTGATGCTATATTCTTCTTTAAGCTCATAAATGGTTTCCTTGATTGTTCTGATTTACTGAATAAGGTTAATTTCAGAATCCCAGTTCGGTACTCTAGACGCGTTGCACTCTTTTCACTTGATCCTTTCAATTCTAATTCCCAAAAATATTCTTATCTGCAGCGCGTTTATCGTATGTTTAACGAAAAGCTGAATGAGGTTGATCTATTTGGTATTTCCCTGCATCAATTCAGGTCTAACATCAAGAGAATCTTGACCGATTGATTCATTTCTTCTCCTATTCTATTTTTCCAATATTTTTATACTTTAGTTTAGTTATGTAATGAGCTATTTAATCATATTATAATAATATGATTAAATAGCTTTCATTATTTTCCTTTTCATTTGTTTATTTTGTATTTACCTTTTTCATTTGTTTTATATTTGTAAATTTCAATTTCTTCTTATATTCTATTTTATAACCTTTTCCCAATATTTTAATAGTATAGTTTAATTATGCAATGTTCTACATATTTTGTCATGCCTTTATTCTTTACTTTTTAATTTGTTTTCCTTATATTTATCGTTTTCATTTTTGTAAAAATCTGTTATTGGACTCGGATGTTACATATATTATTTATTTACTATTTGTTTTATTATACATATCTATGTACATCTTGTCTGTTGATTTTTCAATTAATAAAATAAAATAAAATAAAATAAAAAAATAATAATAACAATATTAACACAACATCATTAAAATCATAAATTCATAAAAAATAACACTCATTCACATTTATAATTGGCAAAATCAACCACTGACATTCCTCAACAACCACTCAACCAGATTAGCATATTTTATATTGAAGAGGTCAATTTTACCAGCAATCCGGTTGAGCAGATATTTATATCGCCTTAGATATAGGAGCCGTTGCCAACATATTTGTGCGAGCCATAGTAGGAACAAACAAATCACGATTCCTCAAGTCCCTGAATTTACTAGGTGCATAAAACTTAAATTCATTAAGAACCTGAGGATTGTGTATTATCCCATTCAACAGGTTAAAAAAGTGTCTTCCCAGTAACATATTCCGACGAGACTCCGATGAGTTTAAACCTAATGCCCCTAATAGGAATGCACTAGGATATAGCCAAGGATAATAACCATACCGTTTCATATAAAGATATCTGAGAAACCGTTTTTGGATTCTCTCAATCTTCAATGAATGAGTTATATGGGTAGGATTCCATATAATGGAAGAAAATTCTAGAATGCTACGTACTAAAGATTCATAAAGAATTTTAAGCACCAACGCACTCTGGAAAGGTTTACTAACTCGTAGTAAGAATCCCAGCATTTTTGTGGCTCGCAAAATATATTTTATTCTAATTATGGTCACCTCAATTCGAAAACATACGTCTTCTGAAAGGAACGGCACAACACGTCTTCGTGGATTCCATTCAAGGAAGGGCGCTCCCAGTACGTTGTTAATTCGTACGATCTTATTATTTCGACAAGTTTCTCCTACATTTATTCAAATATGGAATTCATCGTTATCGATCATTATCAAGCCTATGTTAATACAAGGATAAAAATCACCGAAAACACTCCAGGGGGTGATTTTTGGGACTGCGTGTGTCGGATATTGCTAGGTGTGCTTGTGTTTTTTTAGTATGTTCAAAAGTATATAAAAAAATACACGTGCCGCGTGCCTCTCAGCGTGTTTTCGCCTTTATAATATTCTGTGACTCCCCAAAAGTTGATTTCTGACACTCTTTGAATGTTCTGTTGCCTCATATGGACACGGTTGCTCGCGAATAATATCATTTTTTAGTGTATATATGTATATTTGCGGAAATATATTTGCATGAATATACACGAGGGTCAATTAATGTATGTATGTACAATGTACGTATTTATATATGTACAGTGTACATACACCTCATCATAATTAAGTTGAACAATGGTCATCGTCATCGCTAGAAGCATTGTATGGTCCATTTCTGATGATACAGTGGACTCCAAATAAACACAATGCACTAGGTATGTATGTAATTTGGTTCGACCTTGGGCGAATCTATTATGGTGAGCTTGATCATATCCATTTGAAAAACCAATTGAAATCAATTGGAAAATGTCAAAAGTCATCAAGCCTGTCGCCCGCAGTAGCCAACATTTCTTGCACTAATATTGCATGAATTTTATAAATTAATAAAAAAAAAATCAGGACACATATTACGTATATATGTACATATGGGATAAACGTTCATGGATAAGTCTGCTAAAAATAAAAATGAAAAACGCCCACAACTATGTACATAAAATATACACACGCAGTTTACTAATTCGATGTTTAGATAAGTCAGTGTAACGCTAGCTTGTATAGGCAACGGACGGATAACATATTTTCTCGTATATAAATTATTGTGAACTACTTGTATGCAATTGTCAATTGTGATTAGTAAGAAATCTCAAGTGCAAAATAATGGCAATAACATTTATAGACGTCGGCATATTCGCCGCAGCTTTTTTATTAGCCTTATACTATTACGGCGTAAAATTCTATGACCACTTTAAAAATACAGATGTCAAGTATACTAAACCGCCGATACCTTTTATTGGATCCATGTGGAAACTTATTTTAAGAAAAGAAGACATGTATTCATTTTTCAAAAGAACTTACGAAGAATATCCGGATGAAAGGTAATTTAAATCTAAGCATTCGACGGTATACGTATATATGTACATATTTGCATACATAATTTCGAAATTTGTTTATGCCGTGCCGTATAATATATTGTGTTTTAGATATATAGGACTTTTCGATAGTTGGAGACCTTTCGTTATGATAAGGGACTTGGAACTACTGAAACAAGTGGGCATCAAAGAGTTTGATACTTTTCATGATCATCGTAATTTTGCATCTGGAAATGCTGATGACCTTTTTTCATCCAATCTATTCGTTATGGAAGGTATTGAGAAATATTAATCGATAAATAATTGTATGTAGGTTTCGATGCTAATTATTCAACTGCCTTGCAACGAAGTCATAGTACCAGTTGGAATTTAATAAAGGTTACCACATGTATACTTTATTATACATAATTATGCACTGTAGCACTATAGCTTAGTGCCCGTTGACAATTAATTTAATTAGTCAATTTAAGTTTTTGAGAAAGTAATTGATACTAAGTTGATGTTATTGTAGTTATCAAATCTCTTTTGATGATTTTTAAATTTCAAATTTGGCCATTTCCAAAAATTGAATTATATTCGTTAATTAGTAATTTTCTGCTAAATTAAAAGTATTTCATTCTGTAATTGTAAATACATATAAATTTTAATATTAATATGTATATATAATAAATTATTATTTGATATTTCGATAAGGCGATAGATGGAAGGAAATGCGAGCCGCATTGAGTCCAGCTTTCACTAGTTCTAAAATGAGAAACATGTTCGTTTTCATTGAAGAATGTGCAAGAGATATAGTCGATTACTACATAAACCACGAAGAAATTAAAGGTTGTTAATATATAAACGCTAAAATAATATTTTAATAAATATATACAAATATGACTTGATTTTTTTAAAAAGCGAGCAGATATATATCTTTATTATAAAATGTAATTGGTTTTAGAAAAAGGCATCGTAGAAATAGATGTCAAGGATTCAATAACAAGATATACGAATGACGTGATTGCTACTTCAGCTTTTGGCATACAAGTTAACTCAATTAGGGACAGAGATAATGACTTTTACAGACTTGGTAGATTAGGTAGTGATTTTAGTGGAGTTCAATTGTTAAAATTTTTCGGTTACTCGATGTTTCCAAAACTCATGAAGGTACAGTAATGATTAAGATCTTATATTTTCGTTGTGGCGCATTATAATGCTACAATGATCCGACCTATTTTGAAATAAATAAATATTTCACTTTCTTTCATAATATACCTAAATATATTCACATATTCCATATTATATTTGCAGTTACTGAATATACCATTTACGAGACCAGTTGTATCCACATTTTTCAAAAATTTAGTAAAGGATGCTATACAAAATAGAGAAGACAGTGGAATCATTCGGCATGACATGATTAATCTGCTGATGGAAGCGAAGAAAGGAACTTTAGTGCACGATAGTGGTAAGGAGTCATCTGACACTGGTTTTGCCACCGTTCAAGAATCTTCCATTGGACAACAGAAAGTAGTCAGAAGTAAGTTCATTACCATCATTATTATTATGTTTCGTAACTTAAAAGCGATAATACTTTGAAACTCAACGCTTCACCCTTTCATATTTTGATTTCTAAATGCTTTTTATTATTACTAAATTATGTTCACAATACATCTTATATCTATTTTAATAGCTACTGATCTGATAATTTTCTATTTTACAATTGTAATTTCATTTTGTTAGTATTCATAGTATTATATTATTCTAATTTTAATGTACAGAATAATAGAAAACGAGCTCAAAAACCTATTTATAATCATTTCATATGATATGTTTCATTTATGGGTGATTCATTTAAAGCGATTTCAAATCGGTTCTATCATTTTGAAATTCTGTGTATATTAAAATTTTCGTGGATTTATTCAGAATGGAATGATACCGAACTGGCTGCTCAAGCTTTTCTGTTCTTCATTGCTGGCTTTGAGACTTCAGCTACGTTGATTACATTCTTCTTTTATGAAATGGTTCGCAATCCGGATATACAAAAAAGACTTCAAGAAGAAATTGACGACCATGTTTTAAAATCGGAAGGAAAAATCACATATAATGATGTTCAAAAGCTGAAATATTTAGACATGACAATATCGGGTAAGGAATTCAATAAATGTTCGATAACCAAACCCATAAATTATCATCTATTGTCATTTATAAATATTTTAGAAACCTTAAGAATGTGGCCACCTGTAGGTGCGACAGATAGAGCTTGCACCAAATCTTACACATTACCACCACCAAATAAAAATAGCAACAAGTCTTACACAGTATCAACATCTTAAATACCTAATATCTATATAAATATTGTATAATAGATATATTATATTTAGACGAAATATTATTTCTATTCAAGGTCAAAGCCAATCAAATAGTTTGGATACCAATCTATGGTTTGCTACACGATTCGAAATATTTCCCGGACCCTGAAAGGTTTGATCCAGAAAGATTTTCAGACGAAAATAAAGCTTTAATAGATCCCATTACTTACTTACCATTTGGCGTTGGTCCAAGGAATTGTATAGGTAATAAAGTACTTCATGTAGATACAATTAATTAAAATGAACTATTATTGAGATGTGCACAAATATAAGTATTGACAAAAATATTCACACATTTTAGGTTCTCGATTTGCATTGATGGAGATTAAATTGATTGCTTTCCACCTGTTATCAAAATTCAACATTGTACCAACAAAAAATACGCATATTCCGATTGAGATTGATAGGGGAGCATTGACATTGAAAATCAAAAAAGGATTGTTTTTTGGACTAAAATTAAGAAAGATTAAATAATTTTTATTTCCACCATATCCCATTATTATCTATTATTTACAACTGACCTGCTGTTTTTATACAGTAAATAAATACTTATCAACAAAATATTTCGGTGGTATATCTGTAGACATAACAAATATTTACAAGATATTGAGTGAGTGTTGCTAAAAAATCACTATGTACATAAATTCTTGTTTATAATATATGGATTTTTATAGCATTTGAAATTGTATCAAATCAATCAAGGCATAATATCCCTTGTTTATTCCATATATCTTCACTAAAAACTGAATATTATTTCATTGAAAAGCAACATATGTATTTTGATAAAAAATGATATGGATCAAATTTAGTATTTGTGAAACTACCGCTTTATATTTTCACGATTAATTGGTGCGAACTCCAACTACCATCAATAATGGTTGAAAAACGTATCAGCATGTTTTTGGTGATATATAATTTCATCATCATCATCTACAGCCATTCACCATCCACTGCTGGATGAAGACCTCTCCAACACACTTCCACTCGTCTCTGTTTTGCGCATCATAAAATAAATGAGACGAAACGACCAATGCAATTGTAATATCAATAACAGACATGCTTCTGTAAAAAACCAAAGATTATATACATACATAGATGATACTGAATTGTAAAAATAATTTTTGAATTTATTACACCAAATTTTATTTGCTTGGGCTACTTTCACAAATCTTCAAGATTATATTTACAAGGCCGATTATATCCAGGTTTTTAAAAATAACTGTAATAGAAAATGTAATTATTCAACGTGATTTGATAAATATAGTGATTTGGGGTTAAAAGGAATTTTACTACATGATACGACCATAAAAACGTCTGCAGCTGAAAATGAAAGCATTTCAGGAACTTGGTATGTGTCATTATTCTAGAGAGCTGATAACTCCGCTGTAGTGATTACTTTTTTTTTCTATGAAACAGTTCGGAGTCGGGATATACAGAAGAAATATGTACATATGTACATGACTTTAGGTATAAGTTATAAGAGAAAATCACATCAAATTATCTGCTGAAATTGGAATATAATATTTACAATGTTTTTTTACCCGATATTGACAATATCGGGTAAAAAACGTTGGGTAAATATTTTATGTATGTATAGAAAAATATTAATTGGGACTCCAATAATAAAAAGAAGAAGTGAAATTATTATTATAATTTTTTTTTCTGCAAAGCGAATAGTTTACACTCTCCAGCGAAATTTTTCTTTCAATATGTAAATATGTAAATCCAGAAGCATACTGATAGCAATTATTGATAATTCAAAATAAATTTTATTTTATTGGAAAGGGAACTTGCCATGAATAAAATGACCAGCTTAAAAAACAAAATTTCAACCATCACTGTTTTATTTATTATGTCACAACAAACTAACATTCTAACATGAATTTAAATTTGAAATTACCAAATGTAATACTACGAAAATTAATGAATTTTTGTTAGTAGTTAAATTAGTTTTCCAATTGAAAATCATAAATCCAGACTTTTATGTATGTAATAATAATAAATAAATTTTTGTCAATAAAAGAGGTTTGTGAAAAATGTTGAATTTTCTATTCTTTAGGCATAATAAACACGAAAAAAATTTCACAAATTGTCAAATTGAATTTCCTGTCCGATTTTAAAAACACAAACATTTTATTATTTTAAAGCTTATATTTATACTATGCTTGCATTCGTCTGTAATTTGACTTGAACGTGACTGGACTCCGTAAATTTATCCTAATTAAATAATTTGTACTCAAAAACAAAATTCGATACGATCCAAATTTCGTTCTGAAATATATTTATACGTAGACGCATCTATGGTAAGAAACTATAATATGGTAAGAAGAAAGAATGGGGTTGCATTGCTTTTTACACTCAACAAAAACTGACTTCAACAAATTCTCAATGTCACCCAATAAATTCTGAAAATGTCAATTATCTCTGTTTACATCTAGCATTGCTTTCCGGACTTCAATAACTCTAGCAACTTCAACAATTATATTCATTAACCATTATATATATTTATTTTTATATTCATATATTCGTATTAAACACAATGACAAATTCATTTCAAATGCTTCTATAAATCTGTATTCGTGCATCAAGTGAAAGGTTGTACCAATGAATCTGTTAAATATGAATACGAGAGTTTCTTCTTATTTAGAATGTAGAATGGTGTACAAATGTACAATATATAAGCAACTATATGACATTTGTGTAATTGTAATATGTACTGCGTAGAACTAATGCATTTTTTCGAGCAGACCAAGCTAAGTCAAAATAAATTGAGGCCCTCATATTGCGAGACCCGGTTCAATAGGCCCCCCCACCTCATTCTGATAGGGACTACACATGCGTATTGTATACATATAAATAACCTTGTGTGTGTCAGAAAAATTGTGTATAATTTTATGATGCAACTGTTTACATAGCATAGTAGATCCCACTCCTGCGATACCAGTCCCTCAACGACTGTTGAGGAAATCGAACGGTTATTTTGCTATTTGTATTTGTGTGAAAGAAATCCAATACAAACACAATGGCAATAACATTAATAGACATTGGCATATTCGTCATAGCTTTTTTGCTAGCCATATACTATTATGGAATTAAATTCTATGACCATTTCAAAAATACAGATGTTAAATATATTAAACCATCTTTGCCTTTTTTGGGTTCAATGTCTGGTCTTCTTCTGAGAAATGAAGACATGGTCTCATTCTTCAAGAGAATTTATGACAAATATCCTGATGAAAAGTAGGTGAAATATATGTACATACATAGGTACATTAAATGTACTACCTTGGCCGGGTATCGGGGGAGAGCCATGGTTCTAGCCCGGGGGCCCAGGCGCCGAGATTTTATTTTTTTATTTGTTACGAAATTCAGAAGTGCCTTTCGTCTTCGTACTTCGTAGTTCTGTTCATGTACTAACTTGTAGGTGATACCTTAGCTATTATTTTTACACCATGAATTTTATTTGAAATATATATATTATCACTTATCAGGTGATCTATAATCTTATTACTCCTTAATGAAAAATTGATCAATGATTTTTAATTTCAATTTTGAAACTTTTTTTGGGGGGGGGGGGCCTTGCTATCCCGGGGCCCGACTTGGGATGTGCGGGCCATGTGTACCATAATTAACCAATCGTATATAATTGAATTATACTTAATTTGCCTCATCACATCATCTTAATTAATAACTTAACATAACGATATCATGACATGTAAAATTAAAATTGTGCACAAAAACATAAAAAATACAGCTTGAATTTTGAATTTGTCGCATGCTGCAATTAAACGTATTTTGTTTTAGATATGTTGGACTTTTTGACAATTGGAGACCTCTGATTTTAATAAAAGATTTGGAACTGATAAAGCAATTAGGAATTAAAGATTTTGAGACATTTCATGACCATCGTACTTTCACTAGTGGAAATAATGATGATCTATTTGCATTTAACCTCTTCATAATGAAAGGTAAAATAAAAAAAAGTATTTTCGAACTATTAAAGAAATTCATTAGTCTTTTATTTAAATTTTTCATTTTAACAACACAAAGATGAACGATGGAAGGAAATGCGTGCAGCTTTAAGTCCAGCGTTCACCAGTTCCAAGATGAGGAACATGTTTGTTTTTGTTGAAGAATGTGCAAAGGATACGGCTGAATATTATATGAATGTTAATGACATTAAAGGTATAACAATGTTCATTATTATTAATTATCCTTTTCAATAATTAATTATGATACATAGTGTTTTTAAACAATTTATCTTCAATGATGTCCCAGCTGAATCTCAGAAGTGCACACCAAATTCCAAAAACATAAAATGCCTCCAAGACGTTAAAAAGCCTCTGTTAAGTTAAACACTGCAATACATGACTTCGAATAAATGTAATAAATTTCAGAGAAAGGAGTTGTGGAAATAGATGTAAGGGATTCTGTAACAAGATACACCAATGATGTGATCGCCTCCTCGGCTTTTGGTATTCAAATAAATTCCAATAAGGATAGAGACAATGAATTTTACAAACTTGGAAGATTGGGCAGTGATTTTAGTGGAATTCAAATACTTAAATTATTCGGAATTTTGATGTTTCCAAAAATTATGAAAGTAAGCCTGCGATTGATTTTTTAATTCATTTATTATCAAATATTGCTTGTATGAATTACATTTGTAGATCCTCGGAATTTCATTTACGAGACCAGTTGTGTCCAGGTTTTTCAAAAAAGTAGTAAATGAAGCTATAAAAAACAGAGAGGATAATGGAATAATTCGACACGATTTAATCAATTTGCTGATGGAAGCAAAAAAAGGTACTTTGGTGCACGACACAACAAAGGAAACATGTGAAGTTGGATTTGCTACAGTTCAAGAGTCGGAAATTGGAAAACAACAAATCACCAGAAGTATGGATTGTAATTGGTGGTTCCAAATATTCGAATACATTCGAAAATCGAATATCGAATAGTAGCTTTAAATTATTTATTTGTAGTTTTAAGATCATGATATTATTCAAATTTTAAGAAAATCATAATCGTATATACTTCACAAGTTTGTATAAAAAGTATTCGAATATTCGGATTTGGAACCCCTAAGTGTAATATATATTTTTTATGTAAATCCTTTTTTTATTTAAAATAATTTTAACTATTTATAAAATATTTAGAATGGACAGATACTGAACTTGCTGCTCAAGCTTATTTGTTTTTTTTGGGTGGTTTTGATACTTCCGCTACATTAATTACGCTATTTATTTATGAAATGGTACGAAATTGGGATATACAAAAGAAACTTCAAGAAGAAATCGATGACTTTATGGATAAGTCAGATGGGAAAATCACATATAATGATATTTTGAATCTGAAATATTTAGATATGACAATATCAGGTATGTAAAACATTAAATATTATCTCAAATTAATTCACTTCGAAATTTTGTTATTCGTGGAATTATAACTGGATTCATATTTTAGAAACCCTTAGAATGTGGCCACCGGCTGGTGTCACAGACAGAATTTGCACAAAAACTTATACCTTATCGCCACCAAATAAAAATAGCAATAAATCTTACAAGGTGTTTATATTCTTAAATATTCATTATTTTTATATATAAATTATTTGAATTTAAGTATTTTCAAATAATTTTATTGACAGATTAAAGCTAATGAACTAATTTGGATACCAATCTATGGTTTGCTCCATGATCCGAAATATTTCCCCGACCCTGAAAGGTTTGATCCTGAAAGATTTTCAGATAAGAATAAAGCTTCTATAGATCCCATTTCTTATTTACCATTTGGTATCGGACCGAGGAACTGCATAGGTAATAGTTTTATATACATACATATATCTAAAATGAATGAGATTTTAATTAATAAAAGAATTGACAAAAGTAAATACATTTTAGGCTCTCGATTTGCATTGATGGAGATTAAATTGTTTGCTTTGCATTTATTGTCAAAATTTGATATTGTACCAACAAAAAATACCAGAATTCCGATTGAACTTGAGAAAGGCGTGATGCAATTGAAAATCAAAAATGGATTATTCGTCGGACTCAAACCAAGATATCAAACATAAATTTATACGTTAAAAAAAAATACACACACACACACACATTTTGTTTGTAGATACATATCTTATAGTTATAATATAACATACATGTGTATTAAAATAAAAGACAAAATCTTATGGTACATATTTATTTGTAAACTGATACATGTATGTATGTATGCATGACCTCAACCGTCAATACAAAATATCTAATTACAATTTAAATCAGTGTTTCTTCAATTTTTGTTTACTATTCATAATTTTTTTCCGTTGAAACATTTTCTATTGTCCTAAAAAATAATCTTTAAATTTTTTTGCCTACTCTTAAGTTTTGAATTTGCCCACGATTTACTCAAATTCATCGCAGATGCATTGTATACGATAAGCCTCAAATATTGAATGTAGTAATAAGAAAAAATAGTGTGTAAGTATGTACAATGTATTTTTCTACTCTGAAAACGTCTTATCGATAAATATCAAAATGATTTTCAATTACTGAAATTGAAAATATAGTCGCCAAAAATGCGTTATCGCTGATGTTATATCTTGATTGAATACGTACTGATTAAAATAAACAAGACAAGTGTGGTAAATAAGTGTTTTTTAAAGATCGATGAAACAATATTGAAGCTCTAATGATAAGAGACTAATTCAATACCTCATGATAAGTCAGTTCTACGATAACTATTATTGAAAACGGACGAATAACACGATATTTATACAAATTTTACGTTTGATACTATGGCAATAACATTAATAGACATTGGCATATTTGCCATAGCTTTTTTTATCGCTCTTTACTATTATGGCATGAAATTCTATGACCATTATAAATATACCGATGTTAAACACGTAAAACCACCTGTGCCTTTTTTGGGTTCTTTGTCGAGCCTCCTTCTGAGACAGGAAGACATATATAGTCTCTTGAAAAGGACTTACGATGAATATCCAGATGAAAAGTAAGTTTACAAACCTAGTATAAAGAGGGTTAAAAAATAATGTAATATTTATAATTTTGTAACATTTTATTTATGGATTACATGAAAAAGTCATTTTAATAAAATAACTAAGTAATATGTTATGTTTCTTTTTATTAACTAATATTTAAAACTTTTTTGCACCCAATATAATACATATTTACTTATGTTGTGACTGTAATTTGTTGTGTCCTAGATATATAGGTCTCTTCGATAATTGGAGACCTCTCATTATGATAAAAGACTTGGAACTTATGAAACAGGTAGGCATTAAAGATTTTGATCATTTCCACGATCATCGCAGTTTCACTGGTGGAAGCAGTGATGATCTATTTGGATGCAATCTTTTTGTTATGAAAGGTATCTAGAATTTTAATTTATTAATTTTTCATTTAAGATAATTACTTTCAAAATGTATAGATTTCTTTAAAATATCTTTATTTTGACCCTAAGGTGATAGATGGAAGGAAATGCGTGCCGCTTTAAGTCCAGCTTTCACAAGTTCTAAAATGAGGAATATGTTTGTTTTCATTGAAGAATGCGCAAGAAATATGGCTGACTATTATATGAATGAAAAGGATATTAAAGGTACGTAATAGTTTTTAAAATATGTAACTGCGAGCTTGTTTATTGAATTTATTATTAATTAATTTAAAATAATTGATTTCAGAGAAGGGTCTAATGGAAATAGAAGTGAAAGATTCTGTATCAAGATATACCAACGACGTGATTGCCTCTGCAGCTTTCGGCATTCAAGTGAACTCAATAAAAGACAGAGACAATGAATTTTACAAACTTGGTAGACTTGGTAGTGATTTTAGTGGTATTCAATTGTTAAAGTTCTTTGGTTTCTCACTTATTCCAAAGGTCATGAGCGTAAGTATTAATAAAAATGTGTAATAAAAAATATATTTATGGTAAATATAATACATACTATGTATAAATTTGCAATCACAGTTCTTCAAGATTCCTTTTACGCGACCAGTTGTTACTAAGTTTTTTAAAAATTTGGTAACCGATGCAATTAAAAATAGAGAAGAGAGTGGTTTAATTCGGCACGATTTAATAAATTTGTTAATGGAAGCTAAGAAAGGCACTTTGGAGCATGATGCAACTAAGGAAACTTCAGAGGCTGGTTTTGCCACGGTTCAAGAATCAGTCATTGGGCAACAAAAGGTAGTTAGAAGTGAGAATTCAATCGATACTATTATTTTATAGAATATAATAATTTAAAAATATAACATTTTTTTTATTACATTTTACTTATTTAGAGTGGACAGATACTGAATTAACAGCTCAAGCATTCTTATTTTTTATTGCTGGATTTGAAACTTCAGCCACGTCGATCACATTCTTTTTTTACGAAATGGTCCGCAATCCAGATATACAAAAGAGACTTCAAGAAGAAATAGACGATATCCTATTAAAATCTGAAGGAAAACTCACATACACTGATGTCCAAAATATGAAATATTTAGACATGACAATTTCAGGCAAGGAATTCAATAAATTTTCAATGTCAAAACATATAAATTATAATTTAATGTCAAATACGAAATAATATGAAATTTAGAAACCCTTAGAATGTGGCCACCAGCAGCAGCCACTGATAGAGTTTGCACAAAATCTTTCGTTTTACCTCCACCACATAAAAACAGCAACAAATCTTACACGGTAAATATCTTTCTAATCTTTCTTTATATTATATTATGAAAGACTAAACTTATTTAAAATTTATTTAAAGGTAAGTGTCAATGAACTGGTTTGGATACCTATATATAGTTTGCTTCATGATCCGAAATACTTCCCCAACCCTGGAAAATTTGATCCGGAAAGATTTTCCGATGAGAATAAAAGTTCAATAGATCCCATAACATACTTACCATTTGGGATTGGACCAAGAAATTGCATAGGTAAAATATAAATAAAATTATAACATTACAACACAATAAATAAATGTTTTTATTATTAGTAATTTTGGTATTTTCTATAGGTTCTAGATTCGCTTTGATGGAGATAAAATTGATTGCTTTTCATTTACTATCAAAATTTGATATCGTTCCAACTAAAAATACGAAAATTCCATTGGAAATCGATAGAGGATCATTGCAATTGAAAATCAAAAATGGTTTATCTGTTGGACTTAAACCACGATCCAATAAATGATTATTGTTGATATGATTATCGTATTTTATGACGATGCAACTGATTTATATTTCTAAAAAATATTGTAACGTATATGCAATCAATAATGATGAAAAATATATATATTTGTTTTATTTTGAAGTAGGTGCTTGTTAAAAACAATCTCATTGATTTTACTTTATCTATGTACATACGTATTAACAATACGTATGTACATATGTATGCAATTAGATGAAGTTTAGTGATCATGCGAAAATTTGAACCCGAGTTTTTGACTGAATCGAACTCAGAATCGATCACTGATCACGTTTTCATGATCTAGAAAAAAATGTGTGTGTGTGTGTGTTAGTGTGTGGCTGTGTATTTTGGGGATAACAAAATATTGTGAACAGACTATTGTTCTACCATTTGGTGACCACAACCAAATAGTAATCTGAGCATATTCAAAACTTAAAAGATGTTTTGATGAAATTTATGGGCATTTTTTTTTATCAAAATCTACCCAAAATTTCGAATGAAAACATTCTTTACATATGAGGATACATAACATAAGGGAACTCAGCTAAAACAAATAGTCATCTCTACATCGGAACCTATCGAATCTTGCCGTATTACACTCGCCGGAAAGATCCAACTCAATTTTAATAATTACCATTTTAATAATTGCATCTGTACACATCGAAAGGTTACTCGTCATCTGATGTGCATCTGATCTATCATTCGAGAAGACGAGAATTGCGTTTAAAGCTGCCATCCAGTTTATCTGTCGTTCAGTCTGTCTGGTGATTATCGAACGCTTGCCCAAACCCGTCTATTTCATCTGCATTATAGATTTGATCGGGTTGCAAATTTTCCCATTGCAAATATTCTCGAAATTCGATGCAGAATTCATCAACAATTGAAAATAATTAAACATACGTACATATGTTACGAAAAAATCTGCTCTGAATACACGCACTTGTTACTTTTTCGCTGATCAAAAGCGACTGAAAGAATTAACGCAATAGTACAAGATATTTAAAAAGGGAACGAAAAACATTTCTGTGTGACATCATTTGTTTCAAATAACACGCGCGTTTACGGTCGCAATCAATTGGTGCTTCTCATAATCATATAAGGAAAAAATTAATTAATATTTTTCATGCACGGATAATCCGCACCCGGATAATCGAGAGTATACTGTATGTTGAAGAGGATACAGTATGGAAGTTCTTATAAAATATTAAAAAAAACATCATAATTTAAATAAGTAAGAATATTTCTTAATTAGCATTTGATTTTTTTTATAAATATTTGAACTATCAATTATTAGGATACATATTTTTTAAGTAACTAAAAAAGTGGGAGGGGAGGGGGGGTGTAAAAAGTTAACACCGTCCTGGTTGTTTTTATTTAGCACTACACCACTGCATATATATGTATATGTACATATATACATACATATATGCTAGTATGTATATACCGATACATACTGTAAATTGCGATTCAAATACATAAATAATATTGGTTTGCCAATTGACCATGAGTCACGAGCTTTGTTTATTAAGTGGAATTTAGTTACCTCTCAACTAGTAGCAGCATCGGTCGTGTGTACTTTCAAGATAATTTATATATTGTAGTGAATTGATATAAGAAATTTAAATCAGATTTGATATTCGCCACAATGGCAATATCATTAGTAGATGTCGGCATATTCGTCATAGCTTTTTTAATTGCCGTCTATTATTATGGCAAGAAATTCTATGATCATTTCAAAAGTACTGACGTGAAACACACCAAGCCAAGTTTTCCTTTTCTGGGATCGATGACTGGCCTTCTATTAAGAAAAGAGGATTTATATTTTTTCTTTAAAAGGATTTACGACGAATATCCGGACGAAAGGTATTTACAATATTCCTAAGCTCAACATACACAAATTACGGGTCTACCTCACGGGCCCGAATGTGAAACGCCCGAAAACGCAAATATCGGAAGGCAAAGATCGAAAATCGAAAGATCTTAAGTCGAAACATAAAAAAAGGGTGCATGGTAAACGGTACATACTCACTTAATTTGCGCGAGCAGGATACAACAGGAACAAGAGGAACAGGCTTTTCCTCCCGTATTATGCGCGCGCACATTAATGCACCCTTCTTTTTTGATCTTTCGACTTAAGATTTTTCGATTTTCGATCTTTGCCTTCCGATATTTGCGTTTTCGGGCGTTTCACATTCGGGCCCGTCACGGAGACCGACAAATTACATATGATATATATTGTTTTTTATATCAGATATATAGGTCTTTTCGATAACTGGAGACCTCTAATAATGATAAGGGACTTGGAACTGATTAAGCAAGTAGGCATCAAAGATTTTGAAAGTTTTCAAGACCATCGTAATTTCGCCCCTGGGAGCGAAAATGATCTATTCGGATCTAATCTCTTTGTCATGAAAGGTATCTAGATTTTGTAAACTGCAAATGATTACATTTACATAAAACTCTACGAGAACAATTTTTTAAGGTGAAAGATGGAAGGAAATGCGCGCTGCTTTAAGTCCAGCTTTTACAAGTTCAAAAATGAGAAACATGTTTGTTTTTATAGAAGAATGTGCAAAAAATATGGCCGAGTATTACATAAACGATAAAGAAGTTAACGGTACTTGGATTTCTAATCAGCAATAGTTGAAAAATTAAAAAAAAAACACGATTCTGTTGAACTAATTATAAACTGTTTTTAGAAAATGGCCTTGTGCAGATAGAGGTCAAAGATACTATGACGAGGTACACAAATGACGTGATCGCATCCGCAGCTTTTGGTATTCAAGTGAATTCAATTAAGGATAGAGATAATGAATTTTATAAATTTGGTAGACTGGGTAGTGACTTTGGTGGACTTCAAACGCTTAAGTTTATGGGTTTCATGATGTTTCCAAAGCTTATGCAAGTAAGATGGATTACATTATTATATACAAAACTATACATACAAAAACACACACACACACACACACATAAATATTTAAACAAATTTTTTCACATGCAAAAATATGTATTTATATATCGATGGCTTGGTGCACAGATATTGTATGTCCATTTTTGAATATGTACCGAATTTTAAGTTTGTAGATGCTGGAATAATTCAGGTTTTTCCTTCCAAGATAATTTATGTACGAGCCAGAATGTTTAATTACAGAAAACACAAATATCAGAAGGCAAAGATCGAAAATAGAAAGATCTTAAGTCGAAAGATCAAAAAAAAAGGGTGCATGGTAAACGGTAATATTTCAGCATCTTCAAACCTAAAATTCAATTTAAATTAAATAAATGGACATACAATATCTGTGCACCAAGCCATCGATATATTTCTTTATATGAAAAATAATATTCCTAGTTCTTGAATATTCCATTTACGAGACCGTCGGTCTCCAAGTTCTTTAAATCCCTGATAAGGGATACAATAAAGAACAGAGAAGATAGTGGTTTAATTCGGCACGATTTAATCAATTTGCTGATGGAAGCTAAGAAAGGAACTTTGGTACATGATACGACTAAGGAATCTTCTGAGGCTGGTTTCGCCACAGTTCAAGAATCTGTCATTGGGCAACAGAAAGTTGTTAGAAGTGGGATAATTACTGATTTATGTTTATATTATAAAATATCTTTAAAACTTTTATCGTATAATATTTATTTAGAGTGGAACGACGATGAACTGGCTGCCCAAGCATTTCTATTTTTTATCGCCGGATTTGAAACTTCAGCTACGTTGATCACGTTCTTATTTTACGAAATAGTTCGTAATCCAGACGTGCAAAAGAAACTTCAGGAAGAAATAGACGATTTCATGTTGAAATCAGAAGGAAAAATCACATACAATGACGTTCAAAGTCTGAAATATTTAGACATGACAATATCAGGTTCATATTACTTTAAATATAGTATTAGGCATCAACATACATATAAGTATATGTGAGTTTTGTTCAATAATTTGATTCATGTTTTAGAAACCCTTAGAATGTGGCCACCGGTAGCTGCTGTTGATAGAGTTTGCACTAAATCTTTCACTCTACCTCCACCAAATGATGATAGCAAAATCTCTTATAAAGTAAAGAAAAGTCTTTTGTTTTTTATATTTATTCTAATATATGGTATGCGCATGTTTTGTGACGGCTAACTTAGCAGTAGGTACAAAGCTATGCAATCCTTATTGATGTCTGAGATAATTATAATAATAATCGATATATAGAGTTTGCCTACTGCCTAGATAACTGAAATGACGTATAGTAAAAGACATTGTTGAAATATGAAAAAAATCTTAATTTGAAGATCAAAACGAATGACTTAATTTGGATCCCGATATATGGTTTTCTTCACGATCCAAAATATTTTCCGGACCCTGAAAAGTTTGATCCCGAGAGATTTTCTGATGATAATAAAAGTTCAATAGACCCGATAACTTATTTGCCGTTCGGTGTTGGACCCAGAAATTGTATAGGTAAGTATATTTATATACTAATTAAACAAAATAAATAAATGATCTTTTAATAAATGGCAATCTGTTTTAGGTTCCCGATTTGCTCTGATGGAAATAAAATTGATTGCTTTTCATATTTTGCACAAATTCAACGTTGTACCAACGAAAGAAACGCAAATTCCGATTCAATTTGAGAAAGGAAGTTTCCAATTAAAAATTAAAAAAGGATTATTAGTTGGACTTCAGCCGAGATCAATGAAATAATTATTGCATTATTGTTTATTTAGATACAGTTATATTTTTGTTACTAATAAAATTATATTAAATCACACACTGAATTTTCATTAGACTGTATCGTGAAAAATTTTACCGCATAGCTACCATAATGTTGTATACCGCATACCATTATTATTATTATTATTATTATATATATAAAAACGGACTGTCGCTAAATATATTTGTATATTTGTATATTTGTATAATAATATATATAAAAACGGACTGTCGCTAAATATATTTGTATATTTGTATGTATATTTGTATATTTGTATGTATATTTGTATGTATATTTGTATGTATATTTGTATGTATATTTGTATGTATATTTGTATATATGTGACGGACGATCAACCTTGGGACGCTGGGGGCGAAGCCCCCGGGGTGCCGAAGGCATCGGGGGGGCTGGGGGCGACGGGATGCCGAAGGCATCGGGGACGCTGGGGGCGCCGGAGGCGTCGGCGGCGCTGGGGCCGAAGGGGCCGAAGTCAGCGGCGCTGGGGGCGAAGCCCCCGGGGTGCCGAAGGCATCGGGGCGCTGGGGGCGCTGGAGGCGTCGGCGGCGCTGGGGGCGAAGCCCCCGGGATGCCGAAGGCATCGGGGACGCTGGGGGCGAAGCCCCCGGGGTGCCGAAGGCATCGGGGGGGCTGGGGGCGCCGGAGGCGTCGGCGGCGCTGGGGGCGAAGCCCCCGGGGTGCCGAAGGCATCGGGGACGCTGGGGGCGAAGCCCCCGGGGTGCCGAAGGCATCGGGGGGGCTGGGGGCGCCGGAGGCGTCGGCGGCGCTGGGGGCGAAGCCCCCGGGGTGCCGAAGGCATCGGGGGTGCTGGGGGCGCCGGAGGCGTCGGCGGCGCTGGGGGCGAAGCCCCCGGGGTGCCGAAGGCATCGGGGGTGCTGGGGGCGCCGGAGGCGTCGGCGGCGCTGGGGCCGAAGGCCCCGGAGCGACGGAGGCATCGGGGGCAAAGGCGTCAGGAGGTCGGCGATGCACAAAACGTAGTTCGTAATTCGTAATCACTTCGTAATTCGTGCATCAATTTCTTTCCGAAACCAGTCGATTCAATATCTTTAACTTTATTTTTATTCGAGTTTCAATTCCTTTTCGAAACCACCCGTTGAAATCAACGGGTCCAACACTAGTTATATATATAAAAACGGACTGTCGCTAAATATATTTGTATATTTGTATGTATATTTGTATATATGTGACGGACGATCAACCGTCAACCAGTATGGGGAACAAAAATTTTTTTTTTTTCATTTTTTTCATATTTTTCATATTTTTCATATTTTTCATTTTTTTCATTTTTTCAGTTTTTTAATTTTTTTAATTTTTTCAGTTTTTTCATTTTTTTCATTTTTTCAGTTTTTTCATTTTTTCAGTTTTTTTAATTTTTTTCATTTTTTCAGTTTTTTAATTTTTTTCATTTTTTCAGTTTTTTCATTTTTTTCATTTTTTCAGTTTTTTCATTTTTTTCATTTTTTTCATTTTTTCAGTTTTTTCATTTTTTTCATTTTTTTCATTTTTTCAGTTTTTTCATTTTTTTCATTGCCGGGGGCGCTGGCGGCGCCGAAGGCGTCAGCGGCGCTGGGGGCGAAGCCCCCGGGGTGCCGAAGGCATCGGGGCGCTGGGGGCGCCGGAGGCGTCGGCGGCGCTGGGGGCGAAGCCCCCGGGGTGCCGAAGGCATCGGGGGGGCTGGGGGCGACGGGATGCCGAAGGCATCGGGGACGCTGGGGGCGAAGCCCCCGGGGTGCCGAAGGCATCGGGGGGGCTGGGGGCGCCGGAGGCGTCGGCGGCGCTGGGGGCGAAGCTCCCGGGATGCCGAAGGCGTCGGGGGCGCCGGAGGCATCGGGGGCAAAGGCGGCAGGAGGTCGGCGATGCACAAAACGTAGTTCGTAATTCGTAATCACTTCGTAATTCGTGCATCAATTTCTTTCCGAAACCAGTCGATTCAATATCTTTAACTTTATTTTTATTCGAGTTTCAATTCCTCTTCGAAACCACCCGTTGAAATCAACGGGCCCAACACTAGTATATTATGTTAGGTGAAAATAAAGATTAATTGATAAAACGCGTCTATCTGAAAATTTGTAGACATAGTAAACAGAGGCGTGACCACACTTTGCTTCTTCACACCTCTGGCCAATCCCCCAAGTCTAGACATTTTCATAATAATCAAATGTATCTATAGATTTGCTTATCTTATTTTTGCGCATGTCATACTTACCTATCACTGATACTATGTACGACGATATTGGATGTAATTACGTGAGACCGTGTTTGTGAGAAATGGCCATGGAATAAAAACCCGTTTGAACCGTTTTGAGTCGACCAATTGAAATCGTCAGTGCTAAGCTAACAATAGCAAACATCGCACGAATAATAATCATACGCTTGCGTGCGGGTGTTTTCAAGTTTTTAAATTTGATTAAGGATGATTTAAAATTAAATTTCGTATTTATTACTTAACAGAGTGATTGAAAATTGTTTTGAATATATTTTGCCAAAAATAAAATGGAAATAACTTTAATAGACTTCGGCATATTTTTAGTGGTATTTTTAATAGGTGTATACTATTATGGAACGAGACCGTATAATCATTTCAAAAATACTGACGTTAAGCACACTAAGCCATCAGTGCCTTTTATAGGTTCAGTTACAAAGCTTATTTTTAGAAAAGAGGATTTGTATTCTTTTTTTAAGCGAACCTACAATGAATACCCCGGAGAAAAGTGAGTGTGGTAAAATATTTCGTCTTCACTTGCAAAGTAATTTTTATATATCTGGGTGTATACATTTTCACAGATATACCGGCCTCTTTGAGAATCTTAAACCTTTAATTGTGATAAAAGATTTGGATCTTTTGAAACAAATCGCAATAAAGGATTTTGATACTTTTCACGATCATCGCAATTTTGCAAATTCAAATCATGAAGATCTCTTTGGAAATATTTTGTTCGTTATGCAAGGTACTGTATTATTTGAATATCCAAATTATAGATGTGTAAATATTTTATAAGAATTTAACATTGTAAGAATTTCCAAAGGGGACTTAAGAAGTGATTGATTTTCATTATTAAAAGCTTTTTATTGTTTCATGTATTATGTATTATGTTCACAATACAACATTAGTCTATTTTAATAGCCACTTATCCGTAATTATTATCTATTTTACACATTATTAGTATTTATAGTATTACATATATGTATTATTGTAATGTTAGTAATAATAGGAAAAGAGTTTAAAATCTTTATAATTGTTCTAAATTTTCATAATACATTTAATATGTATATATTTTTTTTTACTAAAGATTCTTTTAAGTCGATGGTCTAAATAGAAAGGAAAGTTTTTTATACATGACCATCGAAAAAAATCTCAGCTGTTCGCTACGGAAAATCTTAGATGCTCAACTGTCCTTTTTACTAAGTAGTGCTAATTAATTATTAATAAGCACTACTTAGTGAGTTCACATCCAACCTCCATGTTTCAAAGGTGAGAAATGGAGGGAAATGCGTTCCGCTCTCAGCCCAGCTTTTACCAGTGCCAAAATGAGAAATATGTTTATATATATCGAAGAATGTGCAAGAGACATGGCTGATTTCTACATGAACGACAAAGAAATGAAAGGTTAATAATGTATTTATTTTGTATGTATAGTATAACTAAAATGTTTTGATGGGTCACTTAACCTATTAAGAACAACTGCGCATTTCAGATCACGGTATGGTGGAATTCGAAGTGAAGGACACGGTCACAAGATACACCAATGATGTTATCGCTAGTTCTGCTTTCGGAATTAAAGTAAATTCGTTGAAAGACAGGGAAAATGAATTTTATAGACTTGGAAAATTAGCTAATGATTTTGGTGGACTTCAACTATTGAAGTTTTTTGGCTATGCATTTATCCCAGGGATCATGAAAGTGCGTTACATAACTCACACACAAACACACACACGTACGTGTGTGTGTGTGTGTGTGTGTGTGTGTGTGTGTGTGTGTTTGTGTGTATGTATATGTATGTAACTACATATATTATATTTTAGCTATTCAATATTCCATTTACAAGACCAGAGGTATCGAAATTCTTTAAAAATTTAGTGAAGGAAACTATTGAAAATAGAGAGAAAACTGGACTTATTCGACACGACATGATTAATTTGCTCATGGAAGCCAAAAAAGGAAATTTAACACATGATACAGTCAATGAGTCATCTGAAACTGGTTTTGCTACAGTTCATGAATCTGAAATAGGAAAACAAGAGATTAAAAGAAGTACAAAAAGCACTTTTTAAGTATTATATTTAATAAAAATTAAAAATAGTAAATGCTATTTTATGCTAATTATTCAGAGTGGACTGATACTGAACTTGTTGCCCAAGCATTTGTATTTTTCATCGCCGGATTTGAAACTTCATCGACTTTGATTACTTTCTTCTTTTATGAAATGGTTCGAAATCCCGACATACAAAAGAAGCTCCAAGAAGAAATCGATGACTTCAATTCAAACTCTGATGGAAAAATCAATTACAATGACGTTCAAACTTTGAAATATTTAGATATGACTATATCAGGTAAGTAATGCTTTTAAAGTTTAGATATGTGATGCAGTATTGAAATTATGTAACTTTAAAAATAATTACAGAAACTCTTAGAATGTGGCCACCTTTGGGATCTATTGATAGGGTTTGCTCTAGGCCTTACACATTACCACCACCAAATGAATACAGTAAAAAATCCTATACGGTAATTTTTTTATTTGTACACACACATATATATATATATATATATACAAATATACATATATTTCTCTGTTTTCATTTGTATGAGCACGTGGCTTTATGTTAGATAAAATATTTTATTGTAGATAAAAGCTGATGAATCCATTGCTATTCCAATTTATGGATTACTTCATGATCCAAAATTATTTCCCAATCCTGAACAGTTTATTCCAGAGAGATTCTCCGATGAAAACAAGGCTTCCATAGATCCAACATCTTACTTACCGTTTGGTATTGGACCAAGGAACTGTATAGGTAATTTTATAGATTATTTTGGCTAAGAATGGTTCTTTAAATGAAAACATAACGCATATTTTATTTAAAGGCTCCCGATTTGCATTAATGGAAATAAAGCTAATTGTATTTCACCTAATGTCAAAATTTGATATAGTACCGACCAAAAATACTCAGATTCCTATCGAATTAGATAAAGGATCATTCACGTTGAAAACAAAAAGAGGATTATTTATTGGACTTCGACCAAGAGCGATTAAATAATAGATAATATTATATGTATGTATTATATTTGGCTGCTATATTCAGATATGTTATCGTTAAGTTGATTTATATGTTATTTTTGTCAGAAAAATATATAATTATCGTAAAAACTACTTTGTGTTTTGTTACTAAGCAACATACATACATATTTGGGGTAGGATTTTAAAAATGTAGCTATTATTATTCAGTGCTGTGAATGTCCTTGAATTATTTTACATTTAGAATCAACAAAATGAGCGCTCTTGCACGATGCTATTTGACTTATCAATGTTTCGAAAATGGCATAATTAACGTGTTGTGTAATAGTAATGTATATATGTATGTATGTGACTATATGTAGGTGGTAAACACGCTACATCGCAATTGACGAGATTGGTGCTGGTTTAGTAACACACTAGTTAGTTTACAAGTCACACGTATCTGCATATGTTTATACACACAAGTTTGCTTAACAACTTGTTTTTGATATTTTCATTTATTTGTTTTGCTTGTTGATTCAAGTTTAAAAAACAATTGTCACTTATTAAAATATATCATTTTCCAAAATCCTATTTGTTTTCCTACATGTGAAAAATTTGAAAAATCTACACTGTAGGTAAGCTATCTTATTTTTTCACAAAAACGAAATATAACATATCATTCTTATAAAACCTGATAAACATCAAAGTAATGTAAGATAAAAATAAAGCTTCCAGATAACTCATATCTCACACTTACAACAAAAGTATGAAAACAACAATATTTTTTAATTTTCAGAAAATGATTTGGATTTATTTGGACGCGGCTTTGTTTGTCATAGGGTTGTTGATACCCCTTTATTATTTTGCTCGTTGGATAAATAACCATTATAAAGGCACAGATGTAAAATTTATAGAACCTCTTTTACCATTCGTCGGGAGTAATATAAAAGCATTACTAGGAATGGAACACATGACCAATTTTGTTAAAAAATCTTATGACAAATATCCAGATGAAAAGTGTTGAAAATTTCTTATAAATATATATTTTAATATGTAGTAAAAAAAAAACAAAATAACAAAATGTTTTCATAATCTCCAGATACATTGGACTATTTGATCCAACTAGACCATTTATAATGCTGCGTGATTTGACATTAATAAAACAAGTTGGAATAAAAGAATTTGATAGCTTTCACGATCATCGGTCAATTGTTGATGAAGAAGTAGATCCGATGTTTGGAAGAAATTTATTTTCTTTAAAAGGCAATTTCATTTATAAATAATTTTCAATATAAAAAGTGTTATAAAACTTTTTTTGATTAAATGTACATATGAATTTATGTATTCATATTTAATACACATATGTATATTTCAGTCTTAGATCAAATCATTATAATGATTATCAAATTTAAATATAAATTACATTAAGTGAAATATTATATGTACATATGTACATATTTTTAATAATATTAAACCGTAAGTTTTATAAATTAATTATTAAAGGTAATAAATGGAGAGAAATGCGTGCAACACTAAGTCCCGCTTTTTCTAGTGCAAAAATGAAAAATATGTTCACCTATATAGAAGAATGCGCTAAGAATGTCTAATTTCTATGTTAAAAAATGTAAAAACTCAGGTAAAATTTATATATGGCAAGAAGAACATATATTCATACATGTTTATTCAATGAATATAAAAATATTTTAAAATCTTTTGTAGGAGGTAGACTAGAAATAGAAGCAAAGGAATCATTTTCAAAGTACACTGTAGATGTAATAGCAACTTCAGCGTATGGCTTGAAGATAGATTCATTTGAAGATGGCAATAATGAATTTCTTACGTTAGGAAAGCTTGCTGTGACTTTTTCTTTTACACAAACATTGAAAATTGCATTATTTAGTCTTTTACCAAAGATTTCTAAGGTTTTAATACAAAATTTTACCTTAATTATGACAAACATTAGCTATTAAATTATAATGATATTAAATATTTCAGATATTAAATATTCCTTTAGCTCGTCCTCAAGTTACAGCTTTCTTTAAAAATCTTGTTTATTCAATGATGAGGGATAGAGAACATAATAAACTATTACGGTACGATATGATTCATTTACTGATGGAGGCGAAGAAAGGCTCCCTCATACACGAGCCAGAATCAAATGATGTGAAGGAAACCGGTTTTGCTACAGTTGAGGAATCATCGATTGGAAAACAGAAAGTAAAAACAGGTAAATATGGTGTGGGGACCCTACGACATGGTCAAGCCTAGGCTGCCATCCTAAGCTTGGCACTTTAATTTACACATTCAGACTTATAATAAGATGTGCAAACATCAATAATATCAATAATGACTATGAATTTATATTATATGAAACTAGAATGGTCTGATGATGATTTGGCTGCGCAAGCTCTAATATTTTTCATCGGTGGTTTTGACACTACTTCATCTGTTCTCACATTTTTCTTCTACGAAGTTAGCAGAAGACCAGATATCGTGAAAAAATTGAATGAAGAAATCGACGAGCTAATTTCTCAAGCTGGAGACACACTTATGTTTGCCGATGTTCAGAAATTGAAATATTTGGACATGTGTCTTTCAGGTTTGTGATTTATTCATATGATTTTAATTCACTGCATATTAATATTTACGAATGCAATCGTTGCAGAGGTTCTGAGGATGTGGCCACCAGCTAGTGCAGTTGATAGAGTTTGTTCAAAAACATTTACTCTGCCGCCACCAAATGATGAAAGTAACAAACCTTATGTGGTGAGGCTCAAATTAATCGTTATCCTGGCAAAAACTGTTAAAAACTATTGGTGAAGTTTATTATTAATTAAAAAATATATAATTAGTCATTAATCTTTATATGAATAGGTTGAAAAAAATGTGGGCGTTTGGATACCTATATATGGTATTCATTTTGACGAGAAATACTATCCGGATCCTGAAAAATTCGATCCTGAGAGATTCTCTGATGACAATAAATTATCAATTGATCCAGCGTCATACTTGCCATTTGGTATTGGACCAAGAAACTGCATTGGTAAATATTATAATTTCAAATATATACAAAGAAATATCAAATAATTAAACTGTACATACATAAATACTTTTATTTTTAGGTTCACGGTTTGCATTGGTTGTTGTGAAGGCTGTTATATTCCACATGTTGGCCAATTTTGATATTACATTATCAAAAAAAACAAAAGTTCCAATCGACTTGGTGAATAGTCCATTTAATTTACATGCAAAAAATGGCGTATGGATAAATTTGAATCTCAGAAATAAATAATAAAAAATGAATTCATATTGAACATTTTAATGTCTCAAAGCCTATAAATAAGAAAATAATTAAATAGATATGTCCACAATTGTATTTTTCACAATAATAAAATACACATACATACATACATATGTATATTCAGTAACTTGGCAAACTGGTAAAATACAGCAACATGTTTTTGCACATTTGCAGAAAATGAAAGACATAGATATTATATGTATTTCGTTTTTACAATCAATTGTGTTACATAATTAATAATATAAAAAAACCCATAATAAATAAAATAATTCGTATTAAGAAACGATTAATTTATGCTGAATTAAAATATATTTTAAATTAAATAATTTTTTTTTAAAAACAAAATTCAACTTATCATAGACAATATTATTAATTAAGCATTAGTTTCTATCATTAAAATTTCATGGTTTGGTTGAATTTAGTTCGTTTAAGTTTTTTTTGGCTTTTTATATACATATATACATAAATTTGTATGGGTATTATTCCCGTAACAATAATTCTCTATTTGTCCTTGTTTTCATAAAATCATTCTACACTTTTATGTCTAGTGTCCTATATTAATCGTGGAGTGGAGTGGAATAATGATAGCTCTATATACATACATATGTATGTATATAGAGGACTATTGATTTTATTATCAGGTAATCTAAAGTTTTACGGCCTCGAGTTAAAGCACCATGAGCATGGTAAAACTCCAAATTTTGCTATTCTAAATTTTAAACTGTAGATTTGTATAGCAGGCAAACAAAAATTCATCTTGATATAGCAAAAAGATATAAAATTTGAAACGAAAATGAGTAAAAAACTTAAAAAAAAAAGAGTACATACTTACATTTTTTTATTTGAATTATATTTAAATTAAGAACTATATCTGATCAGTGCCTCTATATGGATGCGAAACGTCCACTCTGAAGACCAAGATGATCAGCCGTATCGAAGCTTTTGAGATTTGGGTCTACAGGCGTATGCTGAAGATCCCGTGGACCAAAAAATCACAAATGAAGCTGCCCTCAGTATGATAAGGAGAGGCAGGGAACTTGTTCCGTCGTCAAGCAGAGAAATATGAAGTACCTCGGACACATGATTCGGGGTCCAAAATACGAATTTCTCCGTTTGATAACCATGGGAAAAATATAAGGTATAAAATGGATTGGCAGGAAGAAATTGTCTTGGCTTTGAAACATGCGCATGTGGACCGATATGAGCACCGAAGAGATGTTCCGAGCCGCTGAAGCCATTAGTAAGAATAGGAAGACTTAATTCAAATAATAATAATATTTTTTCAGTTAATTTAAATAAAATATGTTTATTGAAATATACGTAGATTTTATATTTTAAATAATATATATTTTAACATAGTTATTGCTTAACCTTTTGAATGTTGACCAACGCAGATCGGCCAACAAGTCCATGGGCCTGAAATTCGCCGATAGGCATTGTATTTTGAGCATATACAAAGTAAACAAGAATACTAACCGCTAAGCTTTTCCAGGTAGCATTAAAAAAAAATGCATTGAACATGGGTCGTGTAATCCATGTCGTTTGTCAACGTTTATAAAGATTGGTTTACACCAGAATTTCTGAATTTATAACCATAGCAGAATTTCCCGATGGAAATCCCTAGCTGCTTTAACAATGTACATTTTAACAACAATGAAGAAGATGGAACTAGTTTTGAAAAAATACATTCATTAATAGACTTATTTTGTTTATTTTATATTATTGCAAGATATATTAGAGAGTCTTAAGCTCGAAATCCTCTGCGGTAGTTATCTAGCGTAGTGATCTAGGGTTTGTTTGGATTAGCTACAATTTTATACCTGCTTTCTATTAGATTTCTAAATAATTCTAGTTGGACTAAAAACCAGTGGCGGCTCGTGCATAAGAGCTGCGGCGCTGCAGCACCCCAAAAAATTACAGAAAAATCGCATTTACAACTTGTATTTGGATATTTGACATACTCATTAATAATGATTATGTCAAATATCTAATCATTCTTATTTAAATTATATTCACAAGTCGTAAATGTATACAAATGTGATTTTTTTGCATTTTTTCTGAGGGTGCTGCAGCGTCGCAGCTCCTATGCACGAGCCGCCACTGCTAAAAACTCTATTGAATTTCTAAATGTTGGCGAAATTTTCAGCGTGGCAGGCTTGCAACAGAAAAGACGTCAGCACTCAAAGGGTTAAGTGAAATAAAGAAATAAAATCCAGGCAATGTATTCAACTATCAAAATAAATTGAATTAAATATCAATAAAAATGCTTCATTTGACGATTAATTTATCGTGTCAGATATATTTGGGATCGCGACCACCAAATCGAAATATTTTTTTGACAAAGCGCGGTCATTATCGATAATATAAATGTAACTCACGTATGAAACTGCCCGCATTAATAGGGTTATAAATAGGAGTTATGTCTTCATAACAAAAACAAGCACAGTTTATATTACGTATATATATATATAGACCTTGTGCGCGTGAATGTTGATTAACGCTCGTTTTCAGTTCAGTGTCGTTCGTTGTGCGTAATACACGCTGTATCGTATTTTCCAACGTGATTCGGATTTTCCGAAAGAAAATTTTCATTGAAAAATGTCTGACTTGGACATTATTACTTCTGTTGAAAGTATAATAGAAAAGCTTCCATCAGAAAAGGATAAAACGGAAATTAAGCGTATTCTCTATGGAAGATCTGAAGAGTGAGTGACCTATATTTAATCAGACAATATAATTTCGATTAAAATATATGTATATACGCACTGTATGTGTTTAATATGCAGCATTCACTTGATTGAGTTTAAATAGCGTTTTGAATAGTCAATGTATCAAGTAGGTCAAAGAGCAAATCAATAAAAAGTCAGTTGATAAATAAAATATTGTAAGTGATCTATGTTATAAAATATTGTTAGTGATATAATGTAATAACAAAAAAAAAAAATGGTGGCGTTAATTACCCCATTACTTCTTATATTTAAATATGGAGGTAAAATTTATAAGATATATTATACATATATATGTATGTATGTAGATATATTATACATAATTTCATACATACATGTATGTACGACATACGTAATAAAAATACACAACAGATAAGAATTAAAGCTGCTAACATATGTACATGCATAAATATGTAGATATACATATGTATATATTTACTTATATATGTAAATATGAATATGTACATATGTATATATGTATGCTATTTTAAAACAAATCTGAATGTCAAGCCAAATAAAAGTGTTTTTTGAAATTTGTTTTAATCGCTTTATTTGGTGTAAAAATAAAACTAAAATTCTACTCAATTTTTACTTTATTTAAATAAAGTGGTTAATCAAAATATACACAGAAAAAATTATGTTATAATTTATGAGTGGAATAGTTATTTAAATAATAATTATCTCATGAAGATATTATTTCCATACATGAGAATATGGGTAAGTAGTGTTTTTTATTACTTCACTAGATTAAGCAGCTCGTGTGAAGTGTAGAATATATGTATGTGCCCATAATTATGAGTAGTCTAAGTCGAGAAAAAAAATTTACATATTACACATTACAATATAATTATATATTATAATATAATTACATATTACAATATAATTACATATTACAATATAATTACATATTACAATATAAGCGATATTAAACGATAATTTTTTTTTCTTGACTTAGACCACTTTCACAATTATGGGCACATATATATGTATATACATATGTAGAAAATATGGTTAAATATTGTTTTTTATTACTTCACTAATAAGCAGCTTGTGTGTAGTGTAGCAAGTATTGTTACGTTACGCATAGTAATAATAGCTAAATATTTATATAGCAACGAGCAATTATTTAAAAATGTTAGACATTACCATTCTACATAGAATATGTCTTCATAACATAATAATATGTATGCATGTAGATAGAAACATAAACATAGTAAAAGTTTTCTAAAAGTGAGAATCATTTTGCAGATACCCGTTGAAATTGAGGAAGTCGACCGAAGAATTTGCAAAAGTTAACAATTTCGATATATCAGGTTATATATTCACAGCTGCCCCTGAAGACTGTCGGCCAAGACGCATAGTAAAAGTTGGTGCCATTCAAAACTCTATCGCAATTCCGACAACAGCTTCAGTAGTCGCTCAGAGGAATGCCATACTCGAAAAAGTTGGAAAATTAATCGATATCGCTGGAGAAGAAGGAGTTAATATATTATGTCTTCAAGAAGCATTTAGTGAGTGTTGTATTTTCATATTTGTAAAATAATTGTCAAGAAAAAATATTTTTACCGACAGAAATTGTTTTGTCTTTATTGAAAGTAAGTGAAGTTTACATTAAATTTAAATATGTAATTGGATTGTTTTTTAAATCATAATTTTTCTAAGATTCATTGTTTAATAATATAATATACTATTTTATTAGATATGCCATTCGCATTCTGCACACGAGAAAAACAACCGTGGTGCGAGTTTGCCGAATCAGCTGAAGATGGACCAACAACTAAAGTATTAAGTGAGGTTTGTGTGTATTTAGTTTTACAGTGGGTCTATAAAATAATTAAAAAAAAGAATAACGTGTTAACTACATTAGTTTATTGATCACAATTTTGATACAAAACAAATAATGAAGTTTTTAAATTGTATCAGCCATTTGTTTCCACAAAGTGTGTATAATCAATAAGAACTTATTATTTATTAAGTGGATTTATGTACATAGGTGAGTTTACATAATATAGGTATAATTCACGTTGCAAAATTCAAAAAATTGAATACAATAATGTCTAGTTTTAAAACTCAATGGTTTTAAGCTTACATAACCGTGATTATCATCATACACATGCATATGTACATTGTGTACAATATTATAACTTTTATATAAAGCCTTTTCTTCTTATAATTATTTTGTAGATAAAATATACATACATATGTATGTCTTAAACTTGTTTCTCATGTTATAAACTGTATCAATACTGTGCATGAATTTCGAATTTGATTTTAGTATTGCAGAAAATATGATATGGTGATAATATCATCGATATTGGAAAGGGATGAAAACCATGGTGATGTATTGTGGAATACAGCTGTGGTGATAAGTCAAACGGGAAATGTCATTGGCAAGCATCGCAAAAATCATATTCCGAGAGTCGGTGACTTTAATGAATCGACATACTATATGGAAGGTAACACTGGACATCCAGTGTTTCAAACAAAATATGGAAACATAGCGATAAATATTTGCTATGGACGCCACCATCCTCAAAATTGGATGATGTTTGGCATTAATGGCGCAGAAATTGTATTTAATCCTTCAGCTACGGTGAGAATATGATAGTACTATGTGTATATTATCTCAATATATGTCACTCGAATAATTTAAGTGATATGTTGTAAATTTCACACTTTAAGGTTGGAGAATTAAGTGAACCATTATGGGGTATAGAAGCTAGAAATGCAGCAATAGCTAATAGCTATTTCACATGTGGTATAAATCGTGTAGGAACTGAAGAATTTCCTCATGCATTCACTTCTGGTGATAAAAAACCAGCTCACAAAAGCTTTGGTCATTTCTATGGATCGAGTTACATTGCAGCTCCAGACGGTTCTCGAACTCCAGTGAAAATTTTAATATACTTCGTTATATGTAGGTATGTATTTACAGACATTTTAATTTGTCTAATTTTGTTTTACATATTACAGGGACTTTCACGTATCCAAGATGGTTTGTTGATTGTTGAGATGGATTTGAATTTATGTCGACAAGTAAAAGACAAATGGGGATTTAGAATGACCCAACGTTTGGGATTATATGCAGAAAGTCTAACAAATGCTACACAAGATTCATACGAACCTCAGATTATCAAAGAAAAATGAAATTGTATTATAATGAAATAAATATTACAAATGCAAAATGTAAAAAATAAAACATAATAAATTTTATAACGCAGAAGTTTGTCTTGATTTCAATCCGATCCATATGCCGATATCAGGTATTTGACTTGTAATTTTCATTGGTAGTTCTCTCGGGTCACCTGTTTTCGAACATGATACAAATTCAAATTTAGATAATAAGTGGAACAATGCAGCCTTTACTTCCATCATTGCCAATCTAGAACCTTTAAAAGACATATTTAAATTAATGGACAGTATAATATTTTTCATATTAATTTAATTTTGAAATTAACTATTTAATTTAAAATAGTCTAATAGCAAGATTAAATAAAATATAATATAATAAGAATATTTCGATGTGTAACAACAAATGATATACCAATACAAGTACGTGGGCCAGCTCCAAAAGGCAAATAAGCAAATGGGTTGATTGAGGATTTATTCTCATCAGAAAATCTCTCGGGATCAAACTTCTCTGGATTGGGAAAATATTTTGCATCTTTATGAAGCGACAGTATTGGAAGAAATACAGATTCTCCGACATTAATCTTTCAGGTTATAAATTATGAAAAATATCAGTATTGTATCAGGCATAATTTAAGTTTAATTACAATTTATGTCTTTTGCACTTTAATATCTACTCACTTCAAAATTTGTAGAAACACTGTCATTCGGCGGTGGCAAACTGTATGGTTTAACGCAAACACGATCAACACCGGGTACTGGAGGCCAGAATCTCAAAGTTTCTTAAATTAATAAATGAAATATTATTGATGCAATATTGTCTATGATTTATATTAAGGCGCCAGCAAATCCGTACCACATATAAACATTTCTAAATATTTCATTTTCACCAATGTCTCATATGAAATTTTTTCATTGGTTTTTAAAACATTATCTATTTCTTTGGTTAATTTTTTTTGTATATCTGGACGGGTGGCAATCTCATATGAAGCATAAGATAAAATAATGGAAACCGTTTCAAACCCAGCAAGAAAAAATCCAAAAGCTTGTGATGTCAGCTCATCGTCAGTCCAAACTAGAAACATACGTACATTAAATATGTACATATATGTATGTATGTAATGTCACCACTCTATGAAGAAAATGTTTACAAAACTTACTCCTCTTTGGAACTCTTTCAATGTTGTTAGCTGGGTGTTCAGATTCATCATCATTTACTAAGTTGCCCTTTTTAGCGAGCATTAAAAGATTAATCATATCCGGCCTTATTATATTGTGAGCTTCCCTGGTTTTCATTGTGTGCTTTACTATGTGTCTAAAAAAATCAGCAACTTCTTGCCTCATAAGACCTATTTTTAAAATCTAACAAAAAATACGTTGATATATTCAAAAATATATGTAGGCAAGTTTATTAAAATACATTCATAATTGACATACAATTTACCTTCATTAGTTTTGGAATACAAGAGTAAGCAAAAAATTTCATTATAAACCAAAACGACACGTCGGTAATCTTTTTACCCATTATGAAAAATTCGTTATTTTTATCTTGTAAAGAATCAATTTTAATACCAAATGCACAAGTAGCAATCATATCATTTGCATATCTGGTAAATAGTTCTTTCAATTCAAATTCATGGAACTGTTGTCCTAGAATTTATAATTAAAATGGACGAAATTCTCAAAAAAATATTCAATATTATAGAAATACCTATGTATGTATTTTGGTCAAATTACCTGTAGAATTCGAACTCTCAACTTCTTTCTGAATATACTCAATTAATTGTTCAGAACATTCAAGTACAAGAGGAAACATTGATCTCATTTTTGAACTAGTGAAAGCAGGACTCAATGTAGATCTCATATCTTTCCATTTTTGCCCTAAGATTAAATGTTACAAGAAAAAATGTTCATTGGTAAAAACCTTCAAATTTTTGTAATATTCATACATATATATGTATTACTTTATATAAAAATACCTCTCAATGCAAATAAACCATTGCTGAAAAGTGGATCAACATTATCAGGAAGAAAATTTTTGTGATCAGTAAAATGATCAAAATCTTTAATAGTGATCTGCTTAATAAGTGAAGGATCTCTTAACCAAACTGTTGTATTATTGAAATCAAAGAAACCAAAATACCTTTAAGAATAAAAATGTTAAACATGCGTTTATTAAAATTATAATAATCTTATAGGATATCCAGAAATTTTTTTCTGAAGGAAACATTTTAAATAAAAATTTAAATTACCTTTGATCTGGAAAAGAATTATAAAATCTGATTGTCGATTTGAAGAAGTGTTCCTGATTGATGATTGTTTTTGATAAGTTTCCCAAAAATGGAACTGGTTTTAAAAATTCAACTTTACATTTACTATACCGATCAAAATTTCTCGTTCCATAGCGATATAGTAAAACAGCCAAAACAATTAAAATTATACTCCAATCCAAAGCCCAATTGAAGAGAATCATTACTCCAGATTATATAATTCAGTATTAGATTTCTAAAAAAAAAAAATTTTTTTTAACATAATAATTTTTATAAAATGTATATGTATACATATGTAGATAATGCAATTCATAGAGCTCAAATAAAATAGCACAAAGTTACGAAGTCTTTTCAAATCAATACACCTACTACATATGTTCATAAATAGACTAATTAAAACAGATCATATTGAAGAATCACAATGTGTTATCAACCAGAGATAAAATTGTCAAGTTGCGACAAACACAAACCTGTTTCAATCGAATGGGTACAAATATGTAAATGTTTGGTCAAAATTGTTTATTATTTGACCATTCACAAAATTTTTTATTGAATCATGTGGGTAGTTTTTTTTTAATATATGTAGGTATAAAAAATATGATAATATAATTAATTTTAATATTTTTACTTTGTCTTCCATCAAATTACAGTGGAAAAAAAGTAAAATAAAAAATAGAATTCTTTCGGAAAAGTTTGTAGTCTACAGTTTTAGTTCAAGTTATAGAACCGCTCAACAATTCGATGAATTCAAATAGAGATAAAAAACATTTGTCAATTAGAAAATAATAAAAATTATTTTTTTTTTTATGTAAATAAATGCTACAAAATCAACATTATTAGTTTTATTAACATTAACAATTTTATCATCTAACAAATGTACCTAGGATATTATCTGGGGAAGGGGGGGAGGGTTAGTATTGAACAAATATGTTGACTATAAATTCATTAAGTGGTTATAAGAAATAATTTAGAGAAAAAATTCAATTTATTTCCTTATTAATAAGTTCTTGAAATACTTGGCTGTGCATTTTTACTAAAACTTCTCAGAATTCCACGGCACATCATAAATAAGAATAGTAATATACAAAAGGTTTTATTCAAAAAATTATATTAATTTATGTATTTTTTATTTGATAAATATGTATACATAACCCAACGACATACTGATGTGCCACGGTCGTGGAACACAGTTTTATATTATTTGACATTTCTTCAATTCGATTCTTTCCAGTATCGTTAGACATTGAAATTTAATTGAAAAGAAAGAAATCATGAAATCAGTTATTATATTTGCTGCAGGTAAAATTAGTGCATCTGCTATCTGTAATGTATGTTTGTCCAATTTCAGTTACAAATGAGGCCTTTAGTTATGCGACTCTATTGTCAGAAATACTGTTATATGTAATTTGTTATTACATATATTTGTATATATAAAGCTCAGCGTAATGTTATAACAAACAGAACAAGAAAAACAAATTCAATATAAAAGCGTTTATTTTTATTATAAATTCACAAAATTACCTCAACAAATTTTAATTGTCATAATAGAAAATAAATTAACAACTTTCCCAATTTATTTTGCAAAGTAATACTGTGCTTTATTAATATATAAGCTTGTCAATATGTTCTCATAATATGTTGAAGTACCTCCAAAGAATGGGTAAAAACTTTTAACCAATTCAATTGTTTATCACCAGGCACTAATTTCATTGTTTTATTGGCAATATAAAAACAAATAAAATGTTAATAATATACATTAAGATTTTTTTTTGCATTTCCATGTTTCTACAGATATTTTTAAGAATAAATCAAAATAGTACATATTAATGACATTACCTTTTGGATTTCTAAAATAAATAATATTTTTTGGCATTTGTTTTAAGCTATTGTAACTGCTTTCATTTCGTTTACCATTTATATTTCTATGTTTATATATGTACGTATTTTGTATTTATTCAATGCAACATAAAATTTGTTTAGATATAAGTAGTAAAAAATAATAATGTATAACTTTACATTACAAAAAAATTATGTCAAAATTTTAAACTTTTAATTCAAATTCATCCTCTTGAATATTTATTTATATTGCACAGTTTTAAATTGTAAAATCTTATACATATAAAATCTTAAATATAATTTTAACGTATAATATATATACATACATAGCTCTTAACTATTTTTTTCAAATTGGTAACTTCAAATAATTATGGATCTAAATAGGACAACATTTTCAAAATTTTGTTTTTTGACATATCGATAAACTAAAATGATCAATTGGTTAGAAAATATTATATTTAAAATTCAGAAGTATTTATTTATTATTTCAAAACATTCCATAATATATAATACATAAATATTAATTATTTTCATATAATTATGATCACAAAGTTTGACGAGACACTTTTTTTGTCAATGGTAAAATAACTTATACAATAAATATTATATATTCATATAACATGAATAAATAAAAAATTAAACAAATAGTTTTGATACTGTCTTAATACATATACATACATACATATGTAGATTGGTAATCCTTTTTTTTGTAAATCACCTGTATGTCAACACATCTGATGAACACAGTTTTCATACACAAAGGCACAACTTTAGTTAATGTCTTTGGAGTGAGAAATAAAATTAAATCTAATTTTTAAAATTACATCACACCACACACCACTAACAGCATAGTAATATAAAAGATTAAGAAGGGACTATTTAAACTTTAATTATTTTAATTTGGTAAATGTCAACACATGAGAAACCGTTCATGGTTTTTTTTATAGTTTACTTTTTGGTTTTAATTCACCTATAAGATTTGAATTAGCAAAAACATTATTGGGATCGAGTTCAGCTTTAGTGGCAACATAGACATTGTATCCTGGTTTTGAAACTGTTTCTTTATACCACTTTCTTCTCATTTTTCCTACACCATGATGATGAGATATTGAACCTACAATAAAACAAATTTTCAGTCAATTATCAATTTTTAAATCAAAATAAACCTACCTAGAAATGTAGGTATAGTAAAAAAAAAGTAAAAATTACCTCCACACGCAATTATTTCATCTCTTGCTTTCTCTTCAATCATTGCATACATTCCAAACGGATCGGTATGCTCCTCAAATTTGAAACCGAAGTAGAAGTATATACAACAACCAGCATCATAAGTTTGTGTGAGTCTGTACGACATCAAGTAGTGTTTAATATTATTTTTGGAACATTCTGTAATAATACGGTGCTTCACATTGCGACAGAGTGATATCGCTCTATCCCAAGGTACCGAAGTCTCGAAGGATTCCGCTAATATATTGTAATCGTAAGCAAGATCCTACCAACAATCAATATTACATAAAATAACATTAATAAAATTTTAAGAAAAATAAATATAAGATTTTAAAATACAAAAAATCTAAATTCTCACCCTGATGTATCCTATAACGAATGTTAACAAATATCCTCTTTCTCCATTAGTTTTACCAGCTGCTAAACCTCCATACTGAGCAGCTATGGAATTGATTTTTTTTTCATGAGCTATAACTTGATCTTCATCACCTTCATATAGAAGAGTAGCAACACACATAGTGTCTACATTGAATCCTTTTATTTTGAAAAGATAAGCATGTTTGAATCCGTCTAAAAATGAACTAAAATATGAAGGTCTGGGTCGAAGAGCTTGACCAAGTTGAAATTGCTCATTGTCCATAAGTCTAATACTAGATGGTTGACATCTTTGTCGTGCTATTTCTCTCAAACAATGAACTCCGCTTTCATAATTCGGAAATACTAAAGAGCCATAACGGACGCATTTAGGGACTGGTCTAATTTTGAGGATAACTTCAGTGATAACACCTAAGGAGCCTTCAGATCCTAAGATGATCTGTTCAAAATCAGGACCGCATGATAATCTGGGGACACGACAGCCTTTTTCTAAGACTCCTCTGGGTGTCACCATTTTAACGTGAACGAGCAGGTCTTCTATATTGCCGTAAGTGTTCTTCTTCATACCGCTAGCACGTGTCGCCACCCACCCACCCACGGAAGAAAATTCGTAAGAGTCTGGCTCGTGACCCACGGTGTATCCCAGCTTGCGCAACTCCCTCTCCAAATCTTGACCTATGATACCGCTCTCGCAGCACACTACCAAGTTATCCTCGTCGACCCAGAGGATTTTGTTCATTTGGGTTGTGTCCAACGATATGATAGGCCTCATCTCACGAGCTGGGCATTCGTTAGCTCCGGACACGGAAGTGCCACCACCGAAAGGCATGATGACCATATTTCGCTTATCGGCTAATTCGACTAACTTTACGACGCTTTCGTGAGATGTAGGCCAAACAACAACGTCGGGCACTCGTTCGAATTTGTGCCTTTTTAGCACGTCAATATCGTGCAGAGTTTGACCGTGCGAGTGAACTAAACGATCCATGAATTCCATAGACGTGGAAATGCCCAAGTCTTTGATCTCTTCAAGAAGTTCATCTGATATAAGTGATTTAGGACATAAATCGTCTCCAGGCTCTAAACTATCCCGGCTTACTGAAAAGTTAATATCGACGTCAAACTTTTTCAGTACCCATTCCACAAAGAAGGGCAATTCCAAGTCACCTATCGCATATCTGAAAAAACAAAAAAATAAAATTTGAACCAAGCTTTGCGAAATGATTTTATTTTTTCAAAGGCGTAGTATGACGCCTGACAAATGCATATGTACATACATACATATAAGTAATTACTTTAATAGAAAAAAAAACATAAGAATCTGACTGTTCATTTGATTATTTCATATAATTTTATTTTAGCACATGAAAAAAATGAAAAAAATGTAAATAATGAAAAAGATGAAAAATTTGAAAAAAATGAAAAAAAAATGAAAAAAACTGAAAAAAACTGAAAAAACTGAAAATAATGAAAAATATGAAAAAAATGAAAAAAAATTTTCGATTGTCGATTCTCGACGAAAGCCGAAGATACGCGAATGATTGGTTCCCCATACTTGTAAAGGGTAATCGAATATTATGTACGTAATTTAGAGCATTTTTTCTATCGAGACCGTTTTCTAATGGTTAGCGTGAATGTTCTGAACCCAAGGACCCCAGCTCGACCCCGCGATCTAGAATTAATTTTATTTTTGAATATCGCTAAAATATAAATTAATTTCAAATTTCAATTAAAAATATATATTTAATTGTTTTATATGAAAAGAAAAAAAATGGTTCAAAACCTCGCTAAATAAAATAATTATAATTACGTATTTTTATATGGCGAGAAGGAATATTTCAATTAATGTTTAAAAAAAAAAGGCGAAATGAAGAATTGGATTTGGCGTGATGCACGTGACCATTAGCTCAATTTAGACCCATATTCAGGCTATTTGTGGTGATCGGTTCGAGTCGCGACAAAGTCGTCTCGTCGAAAAATTAATTTATCGATTTTTATCGATTCATTCATTATGTTCGGCGAGAGTTAGGACACACACACACACACACACACACACACACACACACACACACACACACACAGATTACCGTCTTTATATATATGATGTAATATACTAGAAAGGCCTAACAGGTAAAACCAATTGCGCCTTCTTGGCCAATTACAAACAATGCAGTATTTTTATTACATAAGTCGCTGAATTACGAGACACTGCAAACTCGAAATTAACAAGACATCTATTAATTTTAATTTGTAAGTAAACTTTATTATAGATTAATCATACTCAAATAGTGGTGACATAGTATGTAGGTAGGAAGGTTTTTGACCAATTTAATTCAGGAACCGTTTCAACAATGAAATCAGAAAAATTGGCGAACTCTTATAGGAAACGATCAACCTGGAGTCACAAATATCTAAGTCTAACCAGCAGCATTCTAGATATACTCAGAATCAATTCTTTTCAATCGAGGTCAACTCACGGGATCGAACCTGGCGCCTCTCGGCGCTCGGAAAAAGCCCAACAACCGAGCCTTGCTGCTAGCCAATTGGCTGGATGTTAAGAGGGTCGCAATTTGAGACAATACTTGCGTTGTACCCGGCATGCGTTGCAATACCACAATAACACATGCAATTTACGTTCCCGTTCCCGTTTTTGCGCGATTTTTTTTACAGAAACCATCGTGGGCATACACACAATAATTCATGTAAGTTTCATCGTAATCGGTTGAATGGCATATGAACTCATACGTGAGACAGAGAAACATTGATTTGTATATACATATGTATATACTAGTGTTGTGCACGTGTTTTCAACGGGTGGTTTCGGAAACAAATTGATACGTGATTTAAAATAAAGTTACGTATGGTAATAATTAATCGGAATCGGAACTAAAACAGAAATCGGGAATCGGAATTGAAACAGGGATCGGTATCCGGAACTGAAAATGGAGTCTGTATCCTAAACAAAAAATAATCTAGAATTTGGCACCCCCCCCCCCTTCGTCCTCACATATATGTATATACCTATACATATATATATATATATATATATATATATATATATATATATATATCCATTTTTCAGTCCGTTTTTATATATTATATGTATATATGTATATACCTGCTGTTTTTAAATCAAAAATGCCACTCTGTCTGAAGAAAAGGATCTTTGATCAATGCGTTTTGCCAGTGATGACGTATGGATGTGAAACTTGGACACTGAACGCCAAGATGCTAAATAAAATCCAATGCACTCAAAGAAGTATGGAACGCTGTATGCTTGGCATAACGAGGAAAGACAGAAAGCGGAACACGTGGGTGAGAAATATGACAAGGGTAGTGGACATAGTGGATAGAGTGAAGAGATTGAAATGGCAATGGGCGGGTCACGTAGCTAGGAGGATGGACGAAAGGTGGACAAAAGAAGTGCTTGAATGGTACCCGAGAGAAGGCAAAAGAGTAAAAGGAAGACCGCAAGGAAGATGGGTGAACGAAATTAGGAAAATGTGCGGAATGAGATGGATGAGTGTTGCGCAAAACAGAGACGAGTGGAAGCGTGTTGGAGAGGCCTTCATCCAGCAGTGGATGGCGAATGGCTGTAAATGATGATGATGATGATGTATATACCTAGATAGCAAGTAAGCATAGGAGGCTGTTTCATGCAACATTTGGCAAAAGAAGCAAAAGTAAACAATGATCGCTGCTTTGGAAGGTCAGAAATGATCGCAATGTTTTCCGTCATTATTCATCTTTATCACTAAAGAGCGGACCCAGAGCGCGCCGTTCATTGTTCAATTTTTGTAAATGCATTACTAAAGGTTCGATTCCTGGACTCCGGAGCCCCGATTCCTGGAAAAAGCACGGTCTCTATCCGCGCTCTATTTATCACATCACGTACCCCTAAAAATCATCTCATGTACATCAAGAAATATTTTATAGATTTACTAATTGAGTGGCTTACCACAGAATAATGCAAAAAATATATACACCAATGTGTTTATATGGATACATATTTTGAACTATGTACATACATATGTGTATGATTTCGACGCAAGCTCAACATTACTAACCATAAGGATTTGCACACGTAAAATTGGACACTTTGCATATATCGAAGTTTCAATTGCACGACAAATAATCGTTGCGCTTCGTGACCTTTTAAAATATGTTTTATCGTGTGATTTTGGGTAAATATTGAATATTTAGAGACATAAAACACGTATGTCGACATTTAAGAATGGCCTGGGCAAATAGTTAAATGAAAAAATTGTTTTGAGCAAAGTGGGCGTTCGAGAAGACTAGACGCGTGTCAACGCGAAATTAAGTAGCGAAAACGTCATGATATTCGAGAAGAAGTGTTGATACTTTAAATTTAAATAAATATTTTAATAGATCAAAACTTGTCCATAGTGATTCGTCTACCTTCGAAGAACTTTCGACATACATACATATCTCCATTCAATGGATTCCACTGTATTGCGTATATGAAAAAACACACCTACCTTACACATACAAATATTGTGCAATATTATAATATTTACTCGCTCTTTCAAGGTAATTTCGTAAATGCATCAATGTCAACTCTATCTATCCAATACAGGCGTGTAAAAAACATACAATATAAACCAAAGCGTTTCACTAAAATGGATCACGTTCAATGGAAAATATGTACATACATACATATTCAAATACACAAATAATGAATTAAGTACATATGACGTATTATACTTACAAACGTGCTGCATAACACATTTTGGATATGGAATCAAATATTGTGCAATGAAAAGGTGAAACGAACTTTGGAAGTTATGTCAGAATTGAGACTCGTGCACGGTCAAAAAGACCGTAGTTAGTGTAAAATAATATTTATTTGTATGTTTTAGAAATAAAAAACCATCAATTATATAATTTTCTTAGATATAGTCCTAAAACGGTTATTTATGTAGAATATTGTTAGAATGTGATGTAAAAAAAACAGGCCATTAATAATTTTGGCAAATGTATCCATAATAATTTGACAATCGAACATTTTAAAAAATATACCTACAAAGTTTTTTTTGCCAATGTTTACAAATGGGATACATTTTGAAAAAGAAAAACGTTCCAAGAAATGTACACACGTCGGCGACCGGTTAAAAGTCGTGTTTGAATAGTGAGTTTACGCGTTAATACGAAATAGAAGTAAAAAATGTGGAAAACTGGTGTTTTCTATCTAAAAGCACGTGAACAGAAAAAAGCGTGAATAACGTTTAAATTTTTGAACAAATAACGTTAAAAAATACATAAAATTTACCAGTACAAAGTCGGTATTTTTTGATTGTTTACTCAGCGGTAGTTTAGGTAGTACATAATATTACAACAGAGGAAGTTATTGAAGAATTCGTACTTAATTCTCAAATGGGCTCAATTTTTACGGTATAATCTAAAATATGAAAGAAAACTTGAAACGATTTAAATACAACTCGGAGAAAAAACACTGAAATAAAATAAATTAAGGTGAGATCGACACCAAAACATTAATAAATGAATGAGGAAAATAAACCTACACGATTATATGTACATATACAATACCTGTTCAAAAAAGTGGCCCACGCATATTAGTAATGTATCTATGTATGTATAATATACATATCTGTGAGTAATTAAAATTTCTAAACACTTAACTAATCTATGTATAATAGGTATATTTTCGTGTAAGTTTTTTGTGAACTTCTTTTGACATCAGTACGAACGTCCGGATCTTGTCGTCAAAGTACATATTCATCAGTAAACATAGCGGGTGTCGCAGTAGTACGCTAATCATAATAAATATTAAAAATACGTATAATTCATACATGTTAAATGTTGCTATATGTGTATTGTATTACAGATTATACGTATAAAAACAAAAATCAATTCGATACAAAAATTTATATATGGCTAAATTCCACTTGAATTCATTCCCAAATTAATCATTGCAGAATTTAATGTTAAAAAAATGCTGTAAATGAGATAAACATATATGTACGTAATAGATAATATAGTATTCTTAGAACAAATTCAAATTTTCTTTAAATTTTTAACAAAATTTATGTCAAATAAATTATTACATGTATATTTGTCGACGACTTATATTTCGTAACAAATTCTACATCACTTCATTATGCTTAAAAAGAGCATTGCCATGAATGTATTTTGGTTACAAACCACAAAAACTACAAAATAGATATCGTCCTTATAAGGAATAAGTTTTCATTATAAAATCAAACTAATTTCATAGTTTAAAATTCCAATGAAGGACAATGTTTGTTCATTGAAAAGTTTGTTTCTCAATAGAAACACAAATATGTAGTGAGAAAATGGCCAACCAAAGAAACGAATGAATGATGGTGAAGTTTTGACCTATTTGGGATCTATTGAAGATCCTAACGCTTTTTGATGTTGAAAAGAAACTGCCTTCAGAAGAAAAACATAATAATATCACTATAAAGCGGTTCGTTTTTGCCCTTGTCTTCATGTCCTCGTCAAAAGAAAAGTAGTCGTGAAAAATTAATGAAGGCAAAAAATACCTGTATACATGACACACGTTCAACTTGTGAACTTGTCAAATAAAAGAATTTGGATGTGACCAACCCATGACTTTATCTATGTATTTGAGGAATATAAGAAGGTCACAAAACAAAATTTGATATTAAACCGTATATACAAATTCACATATATGTACAGGCAGCATTAAGAAATACTTATAGCTATGACAGCATTTTCGATACAAATTGAGCGCAAATGTATGGAAACTTGCACAAGACAAAAGTTCTACTTCCGGTTGTTGGAATTTCTTCAAATTTTTTTTGTTAATTAAATTATTATATACAGTACATATCAAGAAAATAAAAATAATTTAAAAGGTCAAAATAAAATAATGAAATATTGTTTTAAAAAAAAATACTACTTCTGGTTTTCGAATTCCGACCAGAACCTTATCAGCTAAGGGTGTGGACAGAATAGTGGCCACAACATTTTTGATCTTTCTAAGAGGAAAAAATTCCACTTCCGGTTTATTAAATTTAGTGATTTTTTTTTATTTACATCACATTGATACAATAATTTTACTTGTTTTTTTTTTCGTGAAGATCACACATGTTTAAGGGTTTGAAAAAATAGTGGAAGACAAATCGAACAAGAGTAAATTGCCACTTCCGGTTGACGGATGCTTATCAAATTTTATAAATAACTTAGTATTAAGCTTAAACTTTTAGATATGAATTTTCAGTTCAATAAACCAGAAGGTTTCTGAGAAAAACATAAAAAACCACGATTCTCTAATGTGAAAATACTACTTCCATTTCAGGTAAAAATATTCAAAAAATATTTTGTTATAAAGATTATAATTTATATTAAATGCAAAAAAAAAGCAGTCCGATTCAGTTAGCGGTTTGAGAGATAATTGAGTTCAAAAACTTAAAAAAAGAGGACACCTATAAGGGGAGGTACCATTTCCGGCCAACTTAAAAATTTGAAAAAAATTCACATCGTGTCGATAAGAATTTCAGTAACCAATACTAAGTTTCAGTTCGATAGAACTAACGGTGTTCAAAAAATCTTAAAAATACACAGCACACACACAAACATTTTTTCTAGATCATGAAAACGTTCTATTGTTATTGCGTACATAGGTAAAGTATAAAACAGGGCCGTGGAGTCGGAGTTGGATTCGTGGAGTCGTAGCTTTTTGACCGGAGTCGGAGTCGTGATTCACCAATCAACAATGTTGGCAGATCTGTGATGTGGTGTTTCTATCTCTTTTTTATTGACATTATACATATAAAGAAGACACTAACAAATGTTAAGTAACCATTAGTTGGTGAAATTTCAAACTCATTGTTTGCTAAAATTACGACTATATTTTTGTACCTGGAAAAATTCAATTACTTTTTTAAAATCAAAGTCGAAGTCAGATTTTGAAAAATATGTCCGAGTCAGAATCGCCTTTTTTAATGACTTAACAACCCCGTAAAAAACAGAACATTTTCGTGCACGCCATAATTTTACTATGTATTTATATAATTTATTTTCAACTGAATAGAAAAAAAAGAACAAAGTCCACCGGAAAAGTCTTGGAAAAATCCACTTAAAAAATAATATAAGCGCCATCCATAGTTAGCACCGTGAACATGAGCAATCACGCGGAACAATTCAAAGTCCTATACTTTTAATGATATGTCGCACCCTTGACGACAATTTTCAGATAACAATAGTGCTCGAGCATAGCAAATAGTCGGACATTGCAAAAAATAATGATCGACGAAAGCAAAAAAAAATTGTCAACCGAAGTTGATGGTCAACTCATTGTAAAAATGAATATTACACATTGCTGCTCGGGTCTGTTAAGTGTTGACCATTGCGACAGCATTTATCACAGACTCGCTGGCAAAATCAACAGCTCCTTCTATGCAAACATTAGTACTTGCTTCTGATGACGTGAAAATCCTCGGAAATCTCTCTTTCGTGATATTTTTTTATATTTTCCTTAAGGTCGAAAAACAAAAGCGACAATAGAATTGATTACGTCGCAAATTGACCTATCGATGCTTTATTGATTGTATTGTGTACATGTATATTTATGCACATACATATGTATATAAAATTAGTTATGGATTTTCGTGAACGTGTTATTGTTCATATTCACTAATTAACCACAGTAGACATCGAAAACTTCAATATATGTATGTAGGTACAACCTCGAATAAGTAAAAATAGTGTCAAGAATAACAATCGATACACAGTGAATGAAACTTGATATGGATTTAAAAGCGCCATTGTACATACATTAATATGTACATATCAACTAGAAAGTACATATACATAGCTACATATCTTATAACAAAAAATACGCATTATAAATATGTATGTAGGTTGTGAAATATTTATATTGTAATGCTGTTTATATTGGAATATTAACCTGACTTTTCTTAAATAGAAATGTAAAACATTATTAAAATCTAATATATAATTTCGAAAGAGAATTGGTATATATGTTTGGTTCGTAGAGTCCGCGCGTTCAATTTAATAAAAAAACAAATGGATATTCAAATAAATTTAATAAAAAGTTCACTATTAGATTGGCCATGTTAAAGCGGTTTATGTTACAAATGCCGAGCGAAGACGGGTAAAAACACTGGTATTTAATAAATTTCAATGTATGAAAAATATCTAAAATATCTAAAAGTAAACATTTTCCTTCCCTAGATACACAAAATAAATTCGATTTAATCATTACTGATATGTATTCAAAACAAATATAACCTTTTTTTCAGCTCATTAAGTCGAGATGCATTTAAATAATAATTTCAAGTATGTATTGTTTTTACCTCACAAAAGCGTGCATATTTTATTAATTATTTTGTATAAAAAAAATCTGCATATTAAAACTGTATTAGTAAATAATTGGAAAAAAACTAAGATCTCACCAGTGGATTTTGTTTTCGACGGGGCAAAAATAAAAATACGCCATTTTGAAATAAAAATACTATACACATAATTCAAGGATGAAGAAATAACTACATGTTAATAATCGATGTGTTGGTTCACGCTGTATTATAAGCACATACCAACCTACATATGTATGTATGTACATATCCAGGGCCGTAGAAGCATGTTTGACCCGAGCGCAAACTACCCTAGCTACGGCTCTGTATTATACCTTACATATGTACAGATAAAAAAAATATTTTCAACTGTTTTATTAAATCTGAAAATTCAAAGTAAAGCTTTTTCTCATCTTTTTTACATATGTACATACATACATACATATGTATAATGACAGAGTATCTTCATAAATTAAGATATCCATATATGTACATACATATGTATTATATGTTACAGTCCAAGTGTACATTTCGTTCATGAACATACCAATCTGGCGAGTTATAGTGTACACAAAATAAATTGACAAACGAACTGGTTTGCTAATAAACATAAGTATTCTCAATCATTTGTCCGATCCTCTGAGTATTCGTGCTTACTCTGGTTTGCGATATATTTTAATATAATTAGCGGAGATTGGAATCATAGCAACGATGTTATATATTTTCCATAGGATTACCCTTTTAAATACTTGGCGTTTTGACATCTTAAAGGCTTTGGAAGTTCAAAAATGTTGTGAACACCTGGTGAGTCTATTTGAAGATAACTTTTGACTATTAGCACTTAACAAACTAATATGTTCATGAACTTAACACATGTACATATTTAGGTACAATTAATATACATACATATGTACATACAGCTGCTTACAAACTTAACAGATATTGATCGCAATATGAAATTGTCTCACAAGTGGCGTGTATGTAAAGCGATATTTTCAATTGCTACATATATAGTTAGGTACATATTTTGTGTTGAATTATTTAGTGAACGTTGGTCTCCTACATGACAAATCAATCGTCGCAAACTATTATATAAAGCTAATTATTTTTTTTAATATTATGACAGTCATCATTGTTGATATCATAAACTGTTCGTTAATATAGACAAAAAAAACCAATTCTATGTATATGTATACTATATCGTCGTTGTTAAACCAATATCTGCTATGTGCACTTTTTGGAGATTTCGACATTTTGGACATTTTGACCATTATGACTAGTTTACTAATCAAATTTTCGTATAAAAAGACTTCTATGTGACTCTAAGCATTATATAGTGAACTGTGGTCGCTAAAAAAAATGCTATGTGTATCAGCATGGACAGGAGAACGTTTTTTTTTTCAATATCTCAAAGTTATAATTTTTGCACGTAGCAGATATACATACATATGTAGGTTTGACAACGACAATATGATAAAATAAACTGTTAGAACGCAAAAGGAAAATTTAGACATACAACATTAATTACTATAAATGATGTTCAAATAAATATTAGATTTTTGTTTTATTGTCAAAACCAATGAACCTTGAGCTTTCGACTTCAAAATTAGCACCTTGACCGTTTTATCGCTTTGCGAATAAATAAATAGGTAATAAATCTCGCGGAACACTAGTGAAAATGGTGCAATTACACCAATGTCATAAAAATTTTATGATGGAATTACAAAATACTAAGATTAAACAAAAATTAATGTACGCTCATATGTATAATATGTAAATATACTAGGTTCGAAATTAATCAAAAGATTTATTTTATTTTGATTAACCCATCTTCACACGTAAGCGATTGTTTTCCATTTCAACATTGACATTCACAAATCTGCCACAATGAAGATAGTAATTTTTTTTCTAATCACTTTACTAATTTAGCAATGTGAAAATTTCACAATAAAAAATTCTTATGACTATTTTAATTATTTAAAATATTCGATAGTAAGGAAAAATATATAACGAGACGTATGAAATTAGGATGGAGTGCATTTGGACGAATGAATGTTGTTTTTAAATCAAAAATGCTACTCTGCCTGAAGAAAGACATCTTTGATCAATACGTTTTGCCAGTGTTGACGTATGAATGTAAAACTTGAACATTGAACTCCAAGATGCTACAAAAAGTCTAATGCACTCAAAGAAATATGGAGCGCTGTATGCTCGGCATAATAAGGAAAGACAGGAAGCGGAACACGTAGGTGAGAAGTATGACAAGGGTAGTGGACATAATGGATAAAGGAAAGAGATTGAAATGGCAATGGGCGGGCCACATGGCTAGATAAATAGACGAATGGTGGACAAAAGAAGTGCTAGAATGTTACCCAAGAGAATGTAAAAGGGTAAAAGGAAGACCGCAGGGAAGATAACTAGACGAAATTATGAAAATGTGTGGGGTGAGATGAGACGAGTGGAAGCGTGTTGGAGAAGCCTTCATCGAGCAGTGGATGGTGAGCGGCTGTAGATGACGATGATGTGTATTATACCCTAATGTCTAAATGCTTGAGATTGGATACATATAATGAATTTTCCTGGCACATGTACATATGTATATACATACAGTGTGAATCAAACCACCACAGGTGACAATCGATCTAATCAGTCAAACTTATGAATAAACATTATGAATATGCTTTCACCAATTGCAATATTAATGGTAATAGATCACATCTATCTCAGACAATGTAATCGATAATGTGGTGTAATGTTTGTCATAAGCGCGTGAAACCGGTCACTTCTGAATATACTAATATACATACATATGTAATATAAACGCTAGAGCACCAACTTTCGAACTTGCAGACGAAATTCTCATCCGTCACCGAAACGGTTAAATCGAATCGGTCGAAAAATTCGACGGCCCTATAAACCCACGTGACATTTCTAGGTAGACCACTTTTTATATACCTAGTTGGGAAAATCTCGCAGACAGCCAGCTATGACGAAAGTCGACGATGAGATGTATGGAACATTTGAACCCTTTTTATCGGAATATATATGTAGGTACATATGCATGAATGTGTACATTTACGGTCTCCCTCACGGGACCGAAAGTGAAACGCCCGAAAACGCAAATATCAGAAGGCAAAGATCTTAAGTCGAAAGATCGACTGAATGAAAGTTTATGAAGTTCAACAATTATGCTGAAAACTTTTCGATTATATTAAATTGTTTTCCACCTTGATAACATTTTATTTTATCAGACTTCACGGTTTAGATCAGGGACGTCCCGTGAGCATCGGCAAGTAATGGTAAGAACGCAATCAAAAGTGCGGCACGGGACGCGTAGGTGGACTTCAGCTGTGAAAGGCGTATCTCCATGTCATATTATTTCTACAAGTTTCTCCTACATTTCTTCAAATATGGAAATCACCATTATCGATCACTATCAAACCTGTATCAATACAAGGATAAAATATCACCAAAAACACTCGAGGAGGTGAAGTTTACGAAGGGACGGATTTGAACTAGCAGCGTTTTTTAGCATGTGCAAAACTATTAAAAAAACACACACACAAAGTGGTGCGTATCCTTTCTGTAAAAATGCTCTGCTGTCTCTTTCATTCCATTTCGACCAATATCATTTCGCACGCACAATGTTCTATTGTCTGCACGAAATGCTATTGGTCGAGAGGCGGTGTAAGAGGCAGCATAAGTGTCTTCCTAAGCGTTTTGAGAGGCAGCAAACCGAAAAAAAATATCAAAAATAATTGTAATTGTAAATTATTATATTCCGTTTATATTTTATTATAAATCATTTTTCATTTAGAAATTAACTGCCAATTCTTAACTGATCTATGTATGTATGTATATATGTAGGTGAGTGCATCTTAATTTCTTTAGTTAAAACATATACATATGTATTTCAAATATATTACATCTATATATTGTAATGGATCGATCAAGTGATGAAAGCTTTAAGCCTTTCTGTTATTTTGTAAAAATGACCCCTTACACGAAAACCATGTGAACTGTATAAGAGGTAAGTAAAAAGCTGAAATAAGTTAGTAAAAAGCTAAATCCCAAGGCAAAATACCCACTATTTATATATGTATAAAATGAGCTAAAATCGAATTGGAACGATTAAATATTGATACTTTATATGCATATATGTATGTATATAGATAAATTTAAAATTGATACCAAAAAATAACTGCTCATTGTTTATATTGGCAAGTACTAGCACAGCTTTCGACCAAAATTTAGTACTAAAACAATTAAGATTTTTATAAGCTGTGATCACTTAACAATAAAAAAATTTTCTACTAACTAATATCTTAGTATTTACTCATATACGATGATAATACAAACTATTAGGACAAAAATGCGCTAAAGATGAAATTTTCCTCATTTGAACATTGAACAACCCAAATTTCGGCCAGGAAAGACTATTCATATTTAACATTCCACATACATATATACAATGATATTCAGACACATACACTCGTGCATATTACAATACATATTTGTACAAACATAAAACATAGGCGTGGCAGGCATTGATTGGACTTCCTCATGACCACAGGTGGGCTGCTTATCGCCAATAGCCACCCATGTCAATACAATGCAAATGCGATTGCATTTGACATGGAAACGGAACCGATTACAAGTGTCGGGTACGAAGATGACAAGCGCATACACGTATGTACATACATGTAATGTGTGCATGCATACTCGTATGTACATAGAGTCTTGCGCAATGAAATACTGACCAGGTAAATAACTTTCTAACCTTCCGGTGTAGTCGAGACGAAAAATTATAATGGGATAAAATAAGTTTTGGCGATTGCATAAGCGCAATAAGATGAATGAGCGATGTGCGAGTGGCCGAATGGACGATCGACTTTCTTCCGCGGTCAAACGGTGGCGTTATACGCCCTGGGGCCAGCAGCCATTACGTTGCATTTTGTTGGGTACGGTCAAAAATTAATGAAACTTACCGTCGACAACGCAAGGTGTTATTATCCGACTAACCGTGCTCAATACGAAGAAACAACTGGGAAACTCGACATCCATGAAGCGGAACTCTTGATGAGTCTTATCGGATTATCCGAGATTTACCCGTCTAATTTCATCTACGAACCAGTATAGTGCCGTGGAAATCTCCCCGTTTTTATCGCACAGCCTTACTCGCGTGTGCGAGAGCAGTATACAAGAGGACTCGATGACGTCATACGTTCCCGTTCGTATCCTGCTCGCGCACATTTATGTAAAGCTGTGCGATAAAATCACAAGAGATTTTCCCGGCATGCCACTGTTACGTACCGTTGAGCGGTTCTGAATGGGTTTGCTACAAATCGCTGCAAACGACGCGGCTGCATTTCGGTATTTGACGTCTCGACTGTTTTAATTTAAGCATGTATGAAAGACGAGATATTCATTGGGTTGCATTAATGACATTTCGATGTGCATTGATGATTGGCAATTATTTAAATAGAGTTGGATCTTTCTGGCAAGTTTAAAAAGGCAAAAATCGAGACAAAAGTATGAAATGAGCATGCAGCCGCGTCGTTTGCAGCGATTTGTAGCCGAGCGCTTCTGAATAGCTTTCAGGAAGACTCTGAATTTACATAAAAATGCAATTAGACAGTAGAACTTAGCACTTCCTTATATGGTTAGAACTATAGCGGTATCTTATCTGCTTTGAACCTTTAACTTTCATTTTTGATTAATGAATGAAATAAAAAAGTGGTACTTCACAAGATTCGTGTACCCCTCAGTAGGTCATACCCAAAAAAAATATACCTGTCGTTTATATATTTTTTTAATTTATTTAACCCCCAAGCACCCTAACTGGTATCGTGCATATTTAAATATTTGTTATTTAATAGTCAAATGTGCAGTCACATTTTATAAATTAGCAACGCTGGACAAAAAAATTGAAAACGCTGTTACATATTCTCTGGTTTGATCTAATGCTGTTTTCCTTACTCTTTTTTTTTGCGTTTAGTATTATATTTAATTATTGCCGGATTACCTACATATGTATATGTATACTTCAGTTTAAGCTTAGGGCCTAAAAATCCAGGGGCCTCCAAATGAGATGTATCATTTTAATATAAAGTAAATATATGTAGGTTCAACGAAAAATAAATTTTGAACCCAAGATCGGTAAATAAAATTAGTTATTTTTAAATCTAAATCAACATTTTAAGAAACTTTAATTTAAAAATATTATTAATATTAAAAATAAAACACCTTTATTTTGCTGACTATTAAACATGATTGGGATATACGTGGGAATTGTTTAAAATATGTACATATACATATGTTCTTTAAAAATAATAATTTGGGTAATAATTATTTTAATATTGTAATACACCAAAATCAACATTTTAGAAATCAAATTCAAAACTTTTCAAATTAAATTCAACATTTTACAAATCGAATTCAAAATTTTACAAATCGAATTCAACATTTTACAAAACAAATTTAACATTTCAAATTCAATCATAGGAAATGCATTCTTTAAAATTTCATTTATGATTTTATTTCAATGAAGTTTACGATGATTCCGAATACTACATACATACTTATGTATGTACATATATGTGACCTTTAATATCAAAACCCACAAATCCATAATAATTTTGAACTAATCTCGAAAAGATTTTAATCATAAAGATTAAGACTACTATAAAAACAAAAAAAATGCAGCCATACTAAAAGTTATCCATTTGTTTTTTTTTTAATTAAAAATAGTCGCGTTTTGAGTTTGGGGCACCTCACATGTAAAACAGCTTAGGGCCATACTACATCTAAATCCGACCCTGTATTCAACATATTAAATATATACAAAACCATCCTATGCAAAAATTGGCGAAAACATGAAAGGAATCAAGAATCGGTGCGCAGAAAGGTCAGAAATGATGATTATTTTTTCGCGGTTGGAAACCACCGCGCTAGAGAGCTGCGAAGTTTCGGTTTCAATATTCAAAGTGTAGCATTTGGTGAAAAGATGAAAGAGTTCACTAATGATTTTAAAAATCAACGAGGTCGATTCGATTAGTAAAAATGTTATACGTATGTGTTATGTCCAAGGTTGAATCAAAGAGTAAAGATTCAAGTGAATTTAGTATAATTTTTAAACTAAAGAAAAAATGTTTAAAATATTAACCTTTCAAAGTCACAAGTCAAAAGATAACAAAAACTAAGTATTCTGCATCATTAAAATGTATATAGTACTTTCTATAGAATCATATTCTAATTTGTAAATACGTACATACATATTCTTCTTTGGCACATGTATGTATGTAAAAAAACTTAAACATCTCGTTTGTAAAATGTTGATATAGGTACAACGTAAGAAATTAGTAACGTATACATATGTAAGCTACAATTATCACCTGCGCCGTACTTTTTTTTGTAAAAAAAGCTTTGAGCACATCAAAGTCGTAAAATCCACACTAAAAATTGCATATGTAGTTAAACAAAGATACAGTTGCAATTAGTCGATACGTCTACTTTTAAAGGTCTATTCATATTAGCTCAGCACGTACCGGTAACTGCACGTAATCTGCATTTACGGAAAGTATTCTTTGGTACAATCTATTTGAATGTTTTGAATGTCGATTTAGAATTTGCCAAAGAATACTTTCCGTACTTGTTGGTTACGTGTAGTTGCCGGTACGTTCCGTGCTAATATGAATAGACCTTAAGACTGTTGGGTTGAAGGGTTACGACTTAAATTGAATTAGCCTAGTTTTATAACAATCGCTTCAATATAAAAATAGTTAGTAGATTTAGTATTGTACAGCTTCAATATACATACATATGTACATACATACATGATACATATGTACATATTACGTGATATATGGGTATACTCGGAAAAGCCGATAGCTTTAAAAAAGGAGTAGGCATATGAAAAGAAGTAATGATATAACGATGATAAAAATGTATTATGTATACACATTCATAGATGATAATCTACATATTTACAAAATATCATCAAATTCAATTTAAATCCTAAAATTTTTAGTTGAACCAAATATGTAAGTAAAGGAGCCAAATTTTTATTAGTGTTTTCATACATAGTTTCAGGTGTGTAATTACTAGAAATATTTTTAATTTACAATGCTTATGTTGGATCACATTGCATAAACTCATTTTATTACAACTTCGTATCATACATACAAGACGTCGTATCATACATACAATGTACATACTTTGTTCAATTAACGTAGATTCAAGCCCGACAATTCGCACAAAAGGATATTGCCAATCAGTTACAATGACATCATTTGAAAAACGATCATTAAACTTTTACTAACCGTATTAGTGAAAATTTAGAAAAACTGAAAAATTTTGCAGCAACATACATATGTAATAAAAATTCTAATAAAAATCCTAAAAAGAAAAACTTAATTAAGTACTAAGGAGTACATAAGTACGAATTATTGACTGCTCATTTGAATTTGTCCCGAAACAATAGATGTAATTCTGGAAAAGATATTTACCCGAATATCCTTAATTTGGAATATAATGATTTTTTAAAGGGTACCATTTATCGGCCCGGCAAAATAGCTCTATTTCCAGATAAATAAGGTTTTTATTTATCACGACATTGTATATGCGAATGCCCTTCTCTAAAACATTTCGCACTGCAAATAAAAATAATGCCCCTCTAAAATAGTTCGCACGACAGATTCGGTGTTCGCCCGGAAAATCAAACGTCTCATGCGTTGCCAGTAACAAAAATAAAATTTGGAAAAAATAAATACCAACCCTAACAACCTAATCTTAAATTAATAGGGCCAACCCTAGCTTAACCTAACCTAACCTAATCCTTAAATAAATAAGTGTTGGCTGCTAAGATATTACGATGTTTGGATGGATATTACGACGTGTGGACCATGAGGAGAGTGGGAATGGACAGGAGCGGGGCGACGCACTATCATCCAACTGTCAAAAATTATAATTTCACTAATAGTGGCCAGTGAAAATTTAATTAAATATGATTTCACTGAACTATATACCCATTCAAAATGTACCTGGTTATGATTTCACTAAAACGTCAAAATTTTATTTTTGTTACTGGCAACCCGTTTGACGTTTGATTTGCCGGGTGAACGCTGATTCTGTCGTGTGAGCTATTTTAGAGATGTTAATTTGACAATTAATGTCGGTTTGACATTTTTCGTGTAATTTATTTTACAGCCGTGCCAAACATATTATCCCTTCTTATTTAAGTTTCTATTCTGCTAAATTTTGACAAGTTGCAATTTTTCATAATAAAATAAACGGATGCAGGTCACTGGTCTCTTCGAAATAATTCATTAAATAGTGCTTGAAAATCAACTCGACATTAAATGGCATTTTATATTTTTAAAGCTCTTATACATATATGTACATACATATGTACATATAATACAAAAACCAAACAGCTTAAAATTATTTATTACCTATTGATTATGTTTATCTACGTGTAGTCTGTAACTGGCCTACGATTTGAAATACGAAACTTTTAAGTGTTGCGTCAATCACTACATTGAAGGTAATGATGTCTGTTCGTATTACGATAAATTAATTATTACAAAATGTCGCTGTTGTAAACATATTATGTATGTATGTGGTTTTATTTCACTCGACGAAGACCTCAAAAATATATGCGTCCAATTTGGATACGAAAAATATTCGTGATAAAAAAAATATTCATCTTCGCCCCAAGTTTCAACTTTATATTCAAAAGAGTATTGATTATTTATGTACATATTATACGAATATATTTATTTGTTTTTTTTTAAGTATGTACATATGTATGAATGAATAGATATGCTATTTAGTTTTACTTCAAAAACTAAACGCAATAGTTTGATATTATCTTTGCAAATATTTTTTAAAAAACTCGTCGACCTTTTAGTTTGTGCAATTGTTTTTCTTTGATTAATTAAAACAACTTAAATTTGACAAATGTTTATAACGTTGCAAAAAATGTTTGACCTGTGGTTTATTATGCATTATCTCTATAGCTGTGTAAAAATCGAAGCGTCTTATAAAATAAATTACGAACAATTGATTTTAAAAAAATCCACCGCAACTTGACTTTTAAATCCAATGATATGCAAGGAAAAATATAATAGCGCATATCATTCAAATGAACAAGGTTATGAAGTTGCGATTGAGAACCGAAAGCTTGATTTTAAGAAAAAAAGTATGATCATCGATAATAATTATTTTGAATTTCGAATAGAACTTGCTTTTTTGCACGAAAGTAATGTTTTGCAAAGACAATTAAAACAAAAATATTTATGAAAAAAGTGATTATTTTTAAAAGATATAAATTCTTTGAAGACTTGTATTATTTAGCTTAAAAAAAATTTCCAACTCCTAATACATGTACATATGTAGGTACATAGATTAATAGAAAATTAATTTATGAGTTATTTCCAGCATTCTTTGTTTTTTACGTTAATGATGATTGTGTCAGATGAATAATTGTAAATATTCCAGAATTTACACCTAAATAAACCTCACGTGAAACAAATGTTTCCATTGTATTAGAAGGCCACAATATTATTTATTATAGTGATAAAAGTTTGATTGTCGGTTGGCTTTTAAGCAATCAATTCTGAACTGTGCTGTATGTATTTATGAACCTATAGATGCGATAGTCAAAGAAAATGAGCACTATGCAAACGCCATCATCATAAATTCGTGTATAATCAATATTTGTATTTAATGCTCATTTTATTGTAGTTATACTATATGTATGTATGTATATATATATATATATATATATATATATATATATATATATATATATATATATATATATATATATATATATATATATATATTTTATTTTATATATATATATATATTTTTTGATTTGATTTTTTGATATATATATATATTTAGATCTGAATGGTATGAATTTATTCAAAATTAATAAATTAATGATGAATTTTAATACAAAAATTTAATTAACATTATGGAAAATTATACGATTTCAAAGTACGCGAATGTGTCATTGGGGTAATTTTACCCTACAGTACTTTTGAACACGTGACCGAATGAATGAAAGATATGAAGAGGGGAACGGTGCATATTTATCGATTTAGTACGTCCCCTAGGTACGAAATTATAGCATAAACAGAATAAGGGTGGTCATACATTCTTTGGTAACGAAATTTTCGCCAACGATATTTGTACTACACGAAAAATATGTGAAATGTAAAAATTGTAATTACTTTTATAAAAATTATAATTTTTATCTAGATATCAGTCACATTTTTGGATATACATACGTTTGTATTTAAAATAAAGATTAATAATTTATATAATGATCGACATTTGGGTGTGTTTTCTATGAAAAAGTATTAGACATGGAACGTTTGATTCATCATACACACTTAAGTAATAGATATGAAGTCTAAATATTGTAACAGTTTACCCAACCTGTGACAAATCGTTATCAGTACAAATAAAACTAAAACCCTATATAAACGCGTCATAAGATGACGTTTCCAAAAAAATGTACGTACACCTTTACGTATATTTTATAACTGATACGATTTATAATCGATACGATAAAAATATAAAACCGTCTATACATATATAAAAATTATTATGAAAAATTAAGATTAACTTGCCGTTTTCCAGTGAATTTGATTATTCCGGAAACTGCATCGACGTCGAATTTTGAATCTTTGTAACCCCAGCCGTCCCATTTTAGCAATTCTTGTCTGAAAAGAAAAAAAATCATTTTAATCAATACAACGCAAGGTACGTACTTACATACATGTGGAATAAATTTCTTATATGTATTAATATAATGAATCATTATTATTACATCAAAAATCTTGCCAATAAGAATATCTCATTTTTAAAAAAATGAATATAATTTTACTTTTCAAATATTAAAAACAAATGAAAAATCTTATATCATTCTTCCATTACCCGAATTATAATAAATGAAAACAAAAGAAGCCTAATATATTATTCTTCAACACATATTCGAATTGAATCATTGATAGTTAGTTCATCGTTTCAAGTAAGTACGAATCTTTAATATATTAGGCTTATCAATTAAGACATCATGTTCATCAGACATTTTATAGTAGAAAATGAAATCGGGAAAAGTGTAGGTTATGTCCGCCTCGACTGGCAGTGAGTGTTGCCAAACGATAAAAGTGTCAGATGAAAAGCTCGTGAAAATCTGAAACCGGCAGGCCGCACCTTGCGTAGCTGAAACCGGTCCGCACACCGAAACCGAAACCGATCGATCGCTCCGCATATACAATGTATATATATATTATTATAGTATTCAGAGATGTTTCCTGTGTGAGCTGGTGGTCTGGACCGAGGGGATAAGCGTCCGCGTCGCCCGGTCTATATTTATCAAATCGTCTCAAGTGGGTGTGGGATCGCGATAGTGGGATCGTAATCGTAGTGTGTACCTCCTCTTGGGCACGACACTGCGCACGTGAAGGGCTGTCCGAGAGCCCCCAGTATCTCCGCCCTTTCCCGCACTCGCCATTTTCTAGCTTTCAGATGTCGAAACGGAAACGGAGAATCGGACAGTTTACGACCGCAGCCACACGCCCAGACAGACAACACGCATCTGGTCGCATTCGCACTCGCGCGCCCGTCAATATAATCAAATCGCGCCGTCGCTGTCTAGCGCTTGCCCGACATCTATCGGACGCTTCATAAAGCTCTTGCTGGATGTTCTTAGTATACTTCGATCATAGATGGCGCATTGTTCAACTATTAATTTAAAACTCCGTTTGTAGTCGGCACGACATACAATGGATGGTGCTCATTAATTTAATTTAATTTTTAATCCGTTCATTTTTTTGTTCGAGTTGGGTAAAATTAAATTTCGGTTTTCGGTTCTCTTCTATTTAAATACTATGTAGCTGAACCCGGCCTATGAACCCTATGGCGCCCTCGGACAATTTTTTTTCTAGGCTCCCCTAGAAAAAATATTAAAAAATGGGTTACCATCATGCTTTTTCCGGGCTTGGGACCGGCAGAAAAGTGGCTAACAAGGTTTCCCAAACACACTCACTAATGAACTTTCCGAGCCATTTTTTCGGCAAAATCTTTAGTTAAAGCTGAAAAATCAAGGTTTTCAGCAATCATTTTCAAAATATTGAGTTCCTAAAGTGGAAAATCTATTTTGTGATACCGTAGACCAGGGATAAGTTTTAATTAATTTAAGTTTCGAAAAATTACGTTCACCACTTGCTACAGTTATAGGCAATGTCAACAAAATTCGCATAGTAACTCAAATGTTCGGAAACAATTATTGTAAATGTTGTTTTATGAAATTTAATACAATGAGTGGATTCATTTTACCTTTTATTTGAAAGATAGGCTTTTTAACTATTAAGTTCATTACTAATGATATCAGTTTTTGAATTCGTGGCGAGCTTAATTTGAGGATCCGCACAATATTTACGAAGTTCGTTTCTTTCCGTTAGATTGTTTACAAAATGCAAAAAAAAAAACCCCACGTCTTTGAATATTTGTTCAACTGCTCGAATCTTTCTTTCGTTGACACAAATGTTAAGGCTTAAGAGAGGATTTAAAAACTCGACCTCTAACTATTTATCAGGACAAATGATTAACTCGTTTTGTGTATTTTCGTCAAATTGCCGTTTCACTTTTTAATTGTTTAAATACCGACTCTATTAGTAATTCTATTGCTAAATCTTTAGCTGAAACTTACTATTTCCGCTTCCCATCATGTGTCAAATTATTTTTTTAAGGAATATAATTGCACGTTATCAGTTAGAATCTTCCAGCGATATGTTGAAGCTGAAAATAGGGTAAACAATCATGGGAGAATACCAAAAAAAGTTTGTGATGTTTCAGAAGATTTCTCAGCATCATATAGCACAAGATTTAAATTGTGGATGCCACAGTGAAATGTGAAACTAACATAGATGCGCCTTTAGTGCTCTGATCTAAAATTTTGTAGCGCCTTGGGCGCATCAAGTGGCGCCCTCGGGCGCCACCCGACCCAATCTCCCTAAAACCGGCACTGGTTGCAATGCCCCAATAACGCACGCAATTCCCGCTCCCATTTCTCGATGTGTTTCGAGTTAAATGTTTCAGTTTCAAATTAATACTTAATAATCAAATTAAATTACAGTAATGATAATTTGTTGGAAAAACACAAGCGGCGAACACATTTGAAATTATTCAATTGTTTGCTTATTTTACCCTAACAACGCAGGTGGTGATGTGAACACATTTAAAATTAATGCATTGCAATGCTACTCATTCCTGTTTTCCCGTTCCCGTTCCCGTTTTTTGGCGATTTGTTTTTACAGAAACCATTGCAGGAATGTACACAATAACTCAGACAGACAGACATATATATACATATATATTATCAAGTTAGTGTAAATACACCCACACCGTTTATACCTCTCTTTATATGGCTTTTCGCTATAGCTTATTGTGATCATATACATAACTAAAATGTCAAAGGAGAATATTTCCTAGCGTTTACAGCTCGCTGCTGGTGCACTGCAGAATAGAGGGCGGATTATGATATACATAGCTAAAATGCAAAGAAAATACATTTTTACTATTCATACTGAAAACGTGATCAGTAATCGATTCTGAGTTCGAATCAGTCAAAATCTCGAATTCGAATTATCGCATGATCACAAAACTTCATCTATTGTTACTACGTACATATGTAGATAAAGTAATAGCAGTCTACATACATAAATATATTTTTAACATTTATCAGATTAAAATAGATGACATTATATGTAGCTAAAGGTCACACTCCCCCTATAAGTTTCATTGGTTAATGAATAATTCTAAAAATAAAAATCATTATAAATTAGCACAGCATTATACGAAACTACAAATTAGTATTATATATAAAGCGCAGACCCAGAGCGCGCCGTCTATTGTTCAATTATTGTAAATGCTTTGTAAAAAAGGTTGGGCAAACCTCAGTGGCGTAGCGTGAATTCCAGGCGCCCCCCCGCAAAATATTTTAAGGCGCCCCCGCCATATATTCATATTATTTCCTTACAGCAAAATAACTTTCTAAATTAATAATTCATACCTTTTTTACGTATAAAACTTTTTTCTGGACTCATTGGCAAACACGACTATTTTGTTAAAATTTAATACTAATCATTGCTAATACTTTAAGTCGATGTTGTGACATAGTTGACCTTGAGTAATTTTTAATAAGTTTCAACTTGTGAACGAGCGCTCCACAGTGGCTACAGTTACCGGAAGCGTGAGGAACAAGATGATTTAAATGATGAATTTAAATTATAAAAATTACAAATGAAGAGCTTTGCCAAATTATGAACACGTTGATCTTCTTTATTTTTACAAGGTTTATTTTCTTTTAAGCACGAACGGAAATCAAGTATCTGATCAGGCAATGATTTGTCAAAGTCATTGACATATTAGTTGGCTAGAGACATAGCTTCACGATATACATATGTACATATATGTAAATCGTCATCTGATAATTGTTTTGCAGGAAAGCGAACTTTGAAACAATGTTTAAATAACGTGATACGAACCTTCATTTGCACTTAGGTTACGTTTAGTGCCGCATTAAAAATTGTTCAAAATTTCTTTTAATGGATCCTGGAATCGTAAATCATGACTGAGTTCATCGAAATGCTTTTAAATTCAATTTTGGCTTCAATTTTGGAGCATTTCAATTTTGGATTCAATTTTGGCTTCAACCCTAATATTGTTGAAATTGTTACGAATCCTTCAAATTTATTTCTAAAATTACTGATCTCGCAATATGCATTTCTAATCATAGACTGAGCACTGATATCATCAGCGTTTTTTGATTGAAGGAACTTTGAAACAAAGTTGAGAAACCGAAGAATTTTTCAAGAAGGACGAGTAGGAGAATAAATTCGAAACTTTCCATTTTCTTTTTTAGTCACTTTTCTTTTGATTGTTCATCATTTCTTTTACTTTTTAAAATTATTTCTGTAAGAAATTTTAAAACATCTGTACATATATGTACCTACATACATATATATGTATCGAAGTGCATTAATAGAGTCTAATCTGGACGACCAACAAGCAGTGCACAATCTGTTTAAAGTAACTGATGATGAATTTTCCTTAAAAATTTCCCACCTGACAGCTAAAAATTTATAAATTTTTACGTTTTTACGCCTCATATAATTTTATTCTATTGTTTTAACACGTTGTTTTAACAAAAATATATACAAGAATAAGAGAGAATTGTCAGCTATATGTAAATACAATAAAACGAGATGCAAATAGGTTAAAAAATAACAGAGGTTTTTAAAAAAATTATTGCAAAGAAATTACAGAACAAATTAAGAAATCTGCAAAAAAGGCACGCCGCTTTGCGGCGCCCCCCATGCCTCGGCGCCCCCCCGGCATTGAGGGGTCTGCGGGCGCGGTAGTTACGCCACTGGCAAACCTTTAACAATGCATTTACAACATGTGAACAATGAACGGCGCGCTCTGGGTCCGCTCTTTAATTATATACGTATATGTATGCTACACTCGAAGTGAACTTTCAGTATTAATATATTCTAACTGGCGTTTTAGGTCAATCATATTCGAATACAATTCAACTAGTAAATTGTATCTCTACAAGCGCCCAGAAACTCCTTCAATCGAAAGCTTCTCACGCAAATATTGTACTAACGAAAAATTGAAAGCCACATATTCCGTATTCGCAATTTTGGGGCAAGGATTGTTGTGCGCGCGATCGCAATTTGCGCGATAATCCGTTTACCGTAATTCGCCATATGAATCAACATACGGTTACGCGTTAGAATTACATTTTAATTCCTAATGTGGCCCTTCATTCCAAAAGTTTGCCCAGGCCTGCGTTAGACGGAATATATTCCAACTACTCAAAATATATTTCAACTGAAAATACACTTCAAATACAACGGCAGTTGGTAAAAGGTTAGATGGAATATATTCCAACTAGTCAAAATAAATTAGAAATGGAAGATACACTTCAACTGTAACATTTAAATTTAAATAAAAAATACAAAATATTGAACAAAAAGTTTTCATATATATGTGTATGTATATTCGTACATATTATACACTATAGTGTATATACATACATACATATGTACATACATTATTACATGCAACCTGTATTCGTATTTTTTTATAATTTTTTTTGTTTATTAACATACATACATACATACATATGATTATTTTTTGTTTCCTTTAAAATAACTTTATTCGCCTTGTTAATTTGGTGGCATTAAAAATAAAATTCGTATGCATTATACAAACGAATACAAATGTTTCAAGAAAAAAACATTAATCAGTCATTAAAAATATCCTATTCTGATGCATGGATCGTAAATCTCTTTCTAAAGAGTATATGTAATATTTTCCATATGTACATACGTACATACATAGTTATCAATTGATCATATTCCTTTTCATCATAGTGTCTCGGTGTTGCTTCTGAATCTGAAATTTATTTTTTATTTCATTAATTTATGTCAAACTTCTTAAATCAAACATTATCAAATTAAATGTGTTCTATTATTTCTTTGTTTTATTTATTGCGTTTGAGGCAAAAGTAATGTTTTCGTATTTAAACAGTATATGTACATATATGTTTATATGGAAACTATGCGTCAGATAAAAGCCGTCGAAATAATAAGAATCGAAAAAAAAATGTTTTCAAGTATAAGTTTATGTACATATACCTATATGTTCATATATGTACAATATAATATGTATGTATGTATGCATTCATACATTCATATACATTATATTTCACATCACATTTTCTATGTCTTTTTATATCGAACCCAAAACAATGTTTCTATCTAGACTTTTCCTCAATTGACGATTTAATATTTGCTAATTAATATTAGAGGTCAAAGCTGTTGTTTAAAAATGCTTTAGAAAACGGAGAAACGTACGCTTTTGAACAAATAAGGACAAGCAATCGTTGCAAGGAGGTGAAAAATATTTGTTTAATTATTTTTTGATTTTATTTCCTCGTCTTATATTTTTTTTACTTTTGCAGTAATTTTTATTTTTACATACATATGCATTATATATGTATATGTATACAAATATACCAGGAAGACCTAACAAACAATGCAGCATTTTTGTTACATAAGTCGCTGAATTACGAGACAGTGAAAACTCGAAATTAACGAGACATCTATGAATTTTATTGTACATTATTCATAGTGTATATAATCATATAGTGGTGACATTGTAGGTAGGAAGGTTTTTAGCCAATTTAATCAGGAACCGTTTCAACAATGAAATCAGAAAAATTGGCAAACTCTGAAAGGCAACGATCGACCTGGAGTCACAAATATCCAAGTCTGACCAGCAGCATTACAGAAAAAACTCATAATAAATTATTTTCAATCGAGGTCGATCGGTATCGAACACAGCGTCCTCTCAGCGCTGACCAAAAGCCCAACTACCGAGCCATACTGCTGGCTAATGAGTCCATCACCAGTTTACCAGCTAATTAGCTAGAAATTGGCAGGTAAATTTAAAAAAAACTATGTATGTACATATATGTAGATGAAATAGTTTGACCATTCTTAAAATGCTTTTTATGTAGTTATATTTCAGTTCACGAAAAATCCGTACATATCGTGTTTTTTTTATTTTTGAAAAATATTCAAAATTGGACTATCGTATTTTTTTATAATATTGGGAATGTTTTTAGCTTGTATCAATGTTTTTGATCTGGTTTTTTTTTACATCAAGTTTTTTTGTCTGGAAGTCGATATTTAAACAAGAAATTATCGAATCACCGATAAATGGAAACGACAGTAAATTTATTATACGTAGTAGACATTTGGTTAAATTAATGAATACATATATTCTCAATTCAAATATGTACAAATATCTGTTTATTTAAAAAAAATGTTTTCAATGGCAATATATGCTAAATATTTTCACAAGTAAAAATTCTAAATAAAATTTTATGTTTTATATACATACGTACATATGTATAAGGATATAATTTTGTTTTGGAATAGGTTTTTAGTAAAATAATTTGAGTGTTTGAGTTATCATTTATTCAATTAATTATGTCTCGGGCTACGCTGCAAATATGAACACTTTCGACTACATTCTTTATTACGTTTGAGCACATCTCCGAGTGATTTATTAGTGTACATATGTATGTATATACGTAAATGCATATTTATTTTAACCTCCCTTTGTCATAATACACTTTTTCACAAAGTGTTATCTCATAAAATGTACGACATCTATCTATTTAGCTTGATTTTTAAAAAAGTGGAAAACATGTTGCGAGAATATGCGTATATCGTAGAAAATCCAAAATATATCCATCGCTTACACACGTATCAAAACATATTTTATTTTATTTTATATGCGTCATTGGGCCTATTTTTTATGTATTATAATCTATGTATTTTCTTTAAATATATAAACGAAATGAACAAAGAAAATAAATTTATCGATATCTTAAAATATTAATGTTAGGTTTAAATTGTATAAATAAAAGATCCGTCATAATAGAAAGTGGCATAAGTCCACTTTTCTTCATTTCGAGAAATATTTCGCAAAACATTACATATTTATAATGTTTTGCGTTTAACAATATTTAAAAATATTGGTGGCCTGTAATGCGTTTATTCTGCTTTTTCGAGATTCTGAACATTTCGAATTAACGGAAGTGATAACAATTTGTGAATTAAGTCAAACAGAAATAAGTGTTTTTGGAACTGAAAATTGACCTTCAAATATAACGACTCATTGTATATAAGTAAAAGTTATGGGTTGGACGCACTACAGTGTTATTCTTATTAAAATAAGTGAAACGTAAAGGAGGTATGTAAAAATTAGCTCATAAGTTGCTCGCGCTTATATTTAAATCTTCCGTTAGATTGTTTGTCGCAAATATATTCTTGGGATCCATTTGAGCTTTGCAAGTCCTGAATAGATTTTGTCCCACGGGTCCAACTGTGGTCTCGTACCATTTTCGTCTCGATTTGCCAATACCATGATGATGGGATACGGAACCTTAAAAGTTAACAATTTTTTTAGTGGTTAAAATACATGTTTTTAAATACAAATTTTTAATGCATTTTAAATTTTTATTATATATATGTACCTCCCATAGACACTATTTCATCTTTAGCAATTTCCTCCATATATAGAGTGGTTTTGACTGGGTCTTCCAAATTTCTTGAGCTGAATACGAAGTAGAAGTAAATGCAACATCCGGCATCGTACGTTTGCGCAATTCTGCACATGGTCGTATGGTGAGGTATACCAATTTGTGAACACTCTTTGGCTATTTTTTGTTTGACACATTGTATCGTTGTCAGAACTCGATCCCACGGAACTGACGTTTCCAAGGATTCAGCCATTATATCCAATTCAACAGCTACGTCCTGTATTGTAAAGTGTATTTTCTCCATGTATAATATGTATGTTTTAAAATACTAGTTGATACATAATAGGTAGGATGGTTTTGCCAATTTAATGAAGTAACGTTTAAACAATGAAATCAGATAAGTTGAAATCAGATAAACTCTGATAGGAAACGATCGACTTGGAGTCACAAATATCTGAGTCTGACCAGCAGCGCTGCAGAAATACTTTGAATAAATTATTTTCAATTGAGGTCAACCCAAACCCGGGAACCTCTCGGTGGTTAGCATTAACGCAACCACCGAGCCATACTGCTGGCAATATATGTATATATTTTATATAATGTAACGTACCCGAATATATGCGATGATGAAAGTCATGTTGTATCCTCTCTCTCCGTTGGTTTCTCCAGCAGCTATACCTCCAAATTCGGCGGCAATGTTGTTGATCTTCCCCTCGTGTACTAAAACTTCATCTTCATCGCCGACATACAGAAGAGTTGCTATACAAATGCTATTTAAATCATATCCCTTAACTTTAGTTAGATAGAACATTTTAATTCCATCCATAAATTGCCCAAAGTAGGAATACGTGCTTCGGAAAGCCTGTCCCAATTGAAATTGCTCGTTATCCATCAACCTGATACTAGCTGGTTGGCATCGTCGAAGTGCAATCTCCCTCAAGCAATTCACCCCGCTTTCGAAATCTGGAAACACTATTGATCCAAATCTTTTGAATGTAGGCAAAGGTCTAATTTTAATCGCGACTTCGGTTATAACTCCGAAGGTGCCTTCAGATCCGAGGATTACGTGATCAAAGTTTGGACCGCAGGACATGCGTGGTACTCTGTTACCCTTTTCCAATACTCCTGTCGGGGTCACCATCCTAGCATGCACCATGATATCTTCTATGTTGCCGTACTCGTTCTTTTTCATTCCACTGGCTCTGGTGGCGACCCAACCACCTAGAGTAGAGAATTCTATCGAATCCGGCTCATGTCCAACTGTGTAACCGATTTTTTGTAATTCCCTTTCTAAATCTTGTCCTATTATACCACTCTCACAACAAGCCACCAGACTGTCTTTATCGATCCAGAGTATTTCGTTCATAGAGCAAGTGTCCAAACATAATATGGTCCTCTTTTCGTTCTCGGGACATTCGATAGCACCTGAAACACTTGTGCCACCTCCGAATGGAATGATCACGATGTCGAGAGCGTCGCAAATCTTCACAATTTCGACGACATCTTCGTGGCAAGAAGGCCAGACTACGACGTCTGGTATTCGACTGATTTTGTTATTTCTCAACTTCATGACTTCGCTCAAGCTCTGTCCGTGGGAGCGAACAAGTCTATCTACCGCGTCCAAAGACAATTTCACGTCTAGGGTTTTTAAAGCTTTCAATTGTTCGTCGTTGATTATGGTCTCGGGTAATTTTTCCGGCAAGTCAATCTTTTCGGCTTCCATGTCGACATATTCGGGAAGCACCACATTGAAGCGCTCTTTTATCCATATTTTAAAGTACGGCAAGTCTTTATTACAAATGGGATATCTGTAATTACATTTTAATATGAATAGCTAAAATCTGGTCAAAATTAATTGATTCATTGTGTGTACCTTTGATCATTTGCACTATCAAAAATATAGGTATCTACATAAATAAGTCGGTATTGATTTTCAACACAAAAAGTACTGTAATAATGATCACATAGAATAAAAAAAGACACAAAGGAATTAATATGCGTACGTATGAGCATACGTAATACATTTTTGATTCCAAAAGTCAAAAATTTAAGCTTTGCAATCTATTCAATTTGTATAAATCATGATAAATGTTATCAAAATTTATTTTTACATTAAAATTAAAGACGAATAAAAACAATAAAATTGTAAAAAAGTTTCTTCGCATTTGAGCAACGTTTTTTCATACATTGATAAATGAACGTGGGTCCTCATAATGTTTTGAAAAAAATGACATTCAATTACGACAATTGATTAGTTACTATATTACCAAATATAGTAACGACTGAATTTATTACTCGAACAAAGGTCATTTAAAAAGGTTTTTTTCAAAAATGGTTACTTATAGAAGTGAGAACCAATTTCATATGAGACGCCATCGTCTAAAAGCAAGTTTTAACTGTTTTATTTATATTGTTGGTGGAATAATTTTGAATGTAGCGTAGTAATTACATAAATTAAATTGTTATGGCAAGTTGAGATTAAATTTGCAAAGTAAAGATTTCATTTCCAACCAAACGCTATTTATAAAAGTATTGATATATAATAAGTGCATAAAAAATTAAATAATTTACTAATCAATTATTTGTGTAAAATAATCACCTGTCTCCTGAAAATCGTATGTTGCCACCTTTAAAATAAAAGAATGAGTCATTGTATCCCCATCCGTACCATTTGGTTGTATTTTCCCTGTAAGAAATAATTAACAAAATTATCATGTTTCCAAGTGTTATGAAAAGAACAAATAGGCGTATTATAAATGAGAAAAGCTAATTCAGACGCATAGTGCAATATGGGTACATATCGTGAATGCATGTACCCGTATGTATGTACATACTGCATAACTAAAATGAAAAAGTGCGAATCGAAAATTACGTATAAACTTTTAAACAAGCATTCAATACATGTATACAAGAGTGTTGAGTCGTTAAAAAACCGTGACTTCGGGATGGTACATATACACATGTACATATGTATATTTTACTTTATCTTAAATATAATGGCACACATACAGGATAAAATACAATAAAAGAGAAATGGAACGAAAAAAAATATATAAATATTAAAGATAATAATTAAATTCCTATTAAAGTGAGCAACGCATGGTAATATAATAAAAACAAAAAATTACAAAAACATCGGATGGCAATGAATCAACCACACATTTGCTTCTTCACCTTAGCCCTAAAAGTACTGGTAAAATTAGAGAACAAATCAGGGCAATCATCTGTACAATCGTAAAAATTGTACACATATACATATGTATATACAATTGTTCATAGTGAGGAAATCATTAACTTTATATTATTATTTTTATATTCTCATATTTTTATTTATGAAAACATAAAATGTAACGGATTTGTCAAATAACGTCCCTGTCCTGAATTTGACCTACATAAATATGAGAAAATGACGAACAAACTGCATCTGGTATTAGTAAGTAAATCTCGTTGCAAATATGAGCCCTAAAAGCTTTGGAGTCGGTTCAGAATTAACCGACTCCGACTTTATCTTATGATTCGACTCCGACTCCAACTTGAATGATTTCAGCAAGATTGACTTTTTTTTTCAACGTATAAAATTATTAGTAATAAAAATAAAGGCGATTTTATATATAAAAAATATAAAAATATAAAAAATTAAAGGAATTAAAAAAATCACTTAATATTAGCATGTTATCCAATGTCTTGAATTATTGGTAATGAAATACGTTTAAATAAAGAGTAAGTTCATTCATAGTGTATGTATGTATGTGTATGAATTTCATACAAAATCACTTTAAAAAATAAATTTGAATAAAAAAAAAGTAAGAGACGGGGGAAATAAATCTGTTTTGACAAAAACACATCAAATTGTAATTCAACAATTTTATTTACAATGTAATTTAATTTCATGGTTTTTATAAAGAAATTATAAAATTTAAATTTATTAGTAGATTTACTTCAATAAAATTACGCATACCGTAATACTATTAATTTAAAATAATAATAAAAAAGGAGTCGGAGTAGGTTGAATTTTTACGACTCCGACTCCACAGCCCTTACATATAAAGGAATTATTCTAAGCCCGCTTTAAAGGTCAAGGAATATGACCCTTAAAGCCCTGAACACGAGGCCACCACCACCCCAACGAATACAGTCTAAGAGACCCGAATATTGACTTACATCATTAAGTAATAAAAATAAATAAATGTGAAACGGAATCGGAGTCACTCGACTTGTAGTCACACTACAAGCCTTTTATTTAACGACCCCGACTCCGGCGAAAAGTACGCGACTCCCCGACACGAGATTTTAAAGGGCTGCAAATATGACTAAATTGAAAAAAATATGCATACAAATTTCCAAATTTTTTTTCAAAATTATTTTGAAAATATATATATATATATATATATATACATACGTATGTATGTATGTATATGTATATATATATATATATATATATATATATATATATATATATATATATATATATATATATATATATATATATATATATATATATATATATATATATATATATATGTATATACATTTTTTTTCGCCCGAGGCAATATTACATGAAAGTTTATTAACTTTTCAAGATTTGTATAAATTTTGACCAAAATTATATGAATTTTTAGGTTAAATAACGGGTTTCCGGATACTTTTGATTTTTAACAACGGGTTTCCGGAAACCCACGGAAACCATTAGGGTGACACCACTGCATACATACGTATGAACATTCATACATTCACACGTTCAGACATATGAACATTCATACGTACTTTAGGAATTTCATGTATATAAATATGTACACACATGAATGTTGCACAAATTATATTGAAAGGTCGTATTCGGCATTGTTTAAACACTTCTCAACGCGAGGGTTTCGCGTAGTCGACTATACGTAAATAAAAATATGAACGTTGCGTAAAATTTGTATAGTTAATAAAAAACGAATGAATGATCTTTGTATAGGTAAACGATGGGCTCAAATTAATCTACCTTATGAAATAAAAACAGCTTGCAAAAGAAGGTCGACGTTAGGTTTATTTGATGAACGTAAAAAGCTAGCGATTAACTACACGTATCTTTGTATGTAATATGTACATATGTATGTGCATATTTTTATTTGTTGTCTTATTAAGATTCCATTAAATCGAAAAGACTCGCTTCTCTCTAATGTTTCGTTAGTTACATATGAAATTATGTATGCTTAGTTTACAAATAATATGTTGAATGCTGTATTGACAGAAAAAAATACTATTGTTTCTATGCATTATGCTAATGTACTTAGAAAGAATATATATATATATATATATATATATATATATATATATATATATATATATATATATATATATATATATATATATATATGTATATATATATATGTAAATGAGAAACTTGGCTTTAATCACAATTATTTTCATACAACAATTGTTCAATTCAAGTGTTTTAGTTAGAAAAAATCTATTTGTTTCTATACTATTTGTATAAAAAAAAAGTTTTTATTAGCGGTTTATATTACAAAAAGTATTTGTAATATAAACCGTTTTTAAAATTTATTTGAATAGTTTTGTTTTATTTAAATTTATTTGAATAGTTTTATTTTATTTGAATATTAATCTGTTTTTTTTTTTATTAAATTTAAGGTCACGGATTCTACGAACCAACGATAGTTACATAGTTACATATGTACATGCAAAGTCTCTTTCGAAAGTTTATATTAGACAAGTTGTTTTACCCGGCTTCGCTCAGTATTTTTAATATAAACAGCTTAAGCATGGCGATTCTAATAGTTAATTTATTTTTTTATAAATTTATTTGAATTGAAAAAAAAAACGAATCGTCGTCATAGAAACTTTCCCAACAGTTCCCAACCAAAGATACATACATACAAAGTCTCTTTCGAAATTATATTTAGATATTACATTATTTTTTAACCCTCTTTATACTAGGTTTGTAAACTTACTTTTGATCTGGATGTTCATCGTAAGTCCTTTTCAAGAGACTATACATATATGTATTCCTGTCTTAGAAAGAGGCTGGACAAAGAACCCGAATATATATCGAATCGAACTGATTTGTTTTCGATTACCAACCAACAATACTTACAAACTTAAGTCTCTTTCGAAATTATATATTAGATTAGATATTCAAGATATCTTTATTTATTAAAAATTGTAAATGATATAATATGACAACAATTTTTTTCCAAATAAATGGTCAGTAATGTAACGAAAATCTATTGGTAATACTGTACCATATCGATAAAAATTAACGGTTTTCAGTAGTTTTCACAAACAGGCAATAAATAGTCAAGCAGTCAGTGACCGATAATATAGGTAACTTACTGATGATATATAACTTACTGAACAAACTAAAAAAAAGTTACTGACCAAATAAATACAGGCCTAAATATATCTATAGTTCATAAATAGATAATTTACATGCAAAAAATCATTTAAAAACTGAAATTTTAATTGAGACTTGTAATATAAAGTTATTTATGTATCTTTATAATAATTTTCAATTGTTTTTATTGTAAAATTTGAACATAATTAAAATAAATATTTAAGTAAAATGAATTTAACCTTTGATATGACATACTGCAATGAACTCTGATGGAGTTGGCGCCTCTGCTTTGTTTTCTGGGATAGGTGATGAGCTCCCTATTTTCTTCCCTGTCAGCTTTCTTATCTTTATTTAAGCCATTAGTTCCGTTTTTATGCGGTGTCGTATTTCCATTTTCCTTCGAATGAAAGCCGTTAATGCTAGTCATGGTGAAGTTTTCCCGTTCAGAAGCGATTTCGTACTGACGCTCTACGCCGTATTCTGCCTTTATATGTATATGTACATATGTATGTACATAATATAATACATATTTATCATATCTGCACCCACACATCTCCGTGTTGTACACATATTCAATACAGAGATTCGTACATATGCAAAATTTTAATAAACCTCCAAGGAAAACAACAATTTTCTTGTTAATTGGTTATATTAACCAATAAAAACTCTCAGATATAAACGAAGATGTAATACGAACAAAGAAATGAAAATATTTTTTGATAAGTTTGAAGGTTTTGAAAGTGAAACATTGACGATAATTGGTATATGTACGTATATGTGTATTTGAATTGAAACAAACGAGCATATTGATTTTATATTTATTGTTTTAAATTAAAACTGAATTGGTGAAATTAATCTTAATTTTTTTAAACGACGTTGCCTATATTTTAATAAATAAGCGTAGTTAGAGTTTGTGTCGTCCGGGCTGTACCCGAGTTTGCAAAATCACAACATTAAAATATCATTATTTATTACAAATACATATTTGTATGTTATGAATTCTTCTAAAATGTATATTTCGCCGGTGACTTTTTAAATATTCGTATTATTTTTCTGATGTTTTCTAAAATTTCGTAGATATTATTATCAATGGAAAAGTGATTTTCTTCTAACATTTCTGTATTTAATGAATAAAAATCCGTTTATTCACATGTAGACATTTCATCTTCCTCATTATCTTCATTTTCATTACAATTATCCCCATTACATATTTAATTTTCTTCATAATCGTCGACTTCTTCGTCATCACTCTTTTCATATTGATTTTGTGTATTCATTTTATAAAAAATTCGGGTGTGACCAACCCATGACTTTATCTATGTATTTGAGGAATATAAGAAAGTCACAAAACAAAATTCTATATTCAACCGTACAGACTCATTCACAAGTACCGGCAGCATTATGAAATACTAATAAGCTAACACAGCATTTTCGATACAAAGTGAGCGCAAATGTATGGAAACTTGCACAAGACAAAAGTTCTACTTCCGGTTGTCGAATTTTGTTCAATTTATTTTCTTACTTAAAATCACTATCAGTATTATATACATTAAATATCGAGAAAATAAAAATAATTTAAAAGGTCAAAATAAAATAATGAAATATTGTTTTAAAAAAAAATACTACTTCCGGTTTACGAATTCTAACCAAAACGTTAGCAGCTCTAAGTTAGTACATAAAGAATAAAAATATTAATTTTCAGCTTAATACGTTCAGGGGTGTGGACAGGATCCAGGCGACAACATTTTTGATCTTTCTAAGAGGAGAAAATCCCATTTCCGGTTCATTAAATTTGGTGATTTTTTTTATTTTCATCACATTGATACAAGAATTATACTTGAATTTTTTCGTGAAGATCACAAATGCGTAAGGGTTTGAAAAAAATAGTGGAAGAAAAATCGAACAAGAGTAAACTGCCACTTCCGGTTGAGGAATGCTTACCAAATTTTATACATAACTTGGTTAAACGCTTAAACTTTTAGATATGAAATTTCAGTTCAATAAACTAAAAGGTTTCTGAGAAAACCTTAAAAAAACTCGATTCTCTAGAGTAAAAGTACTACTTCCGGTTCAGATAAAAATACTTAAAAAATATAAAGTGATTAAGATTATTATTTCCAGTACATATAAAAAAATTTCAGTCCGATTCAGTTAGCAGTTTGGGAGATAATTTAATTCAAAATTTAAAAAAAAGAGGACACCTATAAGGGGAGGTACCATTTCCAGTCAACTTAAAAATTTGAAAAAAAATGTACGTCATGTCGCTAAGAATTTCAGTAACCGATATTAAGTTTCAGTTTGATAGGACTAACGGTGTTCAAAAATCCCCAAAATACACAGACACACATTTTTTCTAGATCATGAAAACGTGATCAGTAATCGATTCTGAGTTCGAATCAGTCAAAATCTCGAGTTCGAATTTTCGCATGATCACAAAACTTTATATATTGTTACTACGTACATAGATAAAGTAATATTGTTACTACGTATGTACATACATAGTAAAAATATATATACGAATAATATTCGAATAGTTGATGAAATATTCGAATAACGAATGGCTGAAAAATCAGACGAATAATTCGAATACTTGAATATTCGATTGGGATCCCTAGTGTGTCAATATCGAATTATGTTTTTTTGGACTTCTTATATTCCTCAAATACATAGATAAAGTCATGAATTAGTCACATACAAAATTTTAAAACGTAAATTTGAGTAAATGAAATGAAGAACATTCTTCAGTCACGTTCGGTAAATAAGTGCCATATTGGCGTTTAGAAATAAATCTGACATCCCGTGTGACAGGCAGACCTAGTCTCTACATGAAACTCTATGCATAGATAACATGCACACAAATTGATTTTAAATAGCCTTCCTCAGTTAATCGATCTCTACATCTGTGACAAGGGTAATTTCAATGATCGAAGTGCTAAAATCAAAAACAAACAAGGGATACGAAGGTTATAACAGAATCAATATAAAGTTTTAAGAAACGAATTCAAAATGTTGAAATTAACTTAAGAACAACTTGTATGTTATATGCTTTTAAATTTTAAGATGAAATGAACGGCTCAAAGTATTACCGTGACATTGATTATTCTAAATTATAAACGTAAATAAATACATTCAATTATGTGTCTAAAGTTTCCTCATTCGCCTATACGTATTTACCTTAATTTTAAAAATTTACACAAATAATCAGTGACACGATCTCCAAATCAGGTAAAATTTAAATAATTTGTCATTAGTAAACTTAATAATAGTTGAATATAAAAAAATATACCTCGTTGAGAAACTGACTCTAGATTGTACTTTGTGATCTTTACTTTTCACTGTGTATCCAACACAATTAAGTTGATTTTATTTAAACCAGGAGTGTCAAGTTCATTGATGTCCGTGATCCGATTAGAATATAACTAATTGACGATGCTATTTATTTACTTTTTATATATACTAACTAGTGTGTTTATTTGTCAAAAATATTTTTGACAAACCCTTTGACCGCCAAGAATATTTCAGCTTGACATGTATCTAGTAGTACATATGTATGTACCAATGTGAACATTTATATATGTATGTATGTACATATGTACATAAATTGTTATTATAACACCGATAATTAATTACAGGAAAATTAAGCAATGTTATTCCTCGTAGTTCAATAATTGAGAATAGTGTTATCAAAAAAGACCATCGCTTTTTTTAAGACAGAAAAATAGTGTGATTTCATACTAGCAGTGAAAGTATACTATCACGGGTGTTTTAGATAATTCATATTCCGAATACTTCTCATTTACTTCTGATATTTCTATTAATGTTGTGTCTTTTTCTTCCTCCAGTTTAAGTTTTTTGATATATTTTCAGTGTATAAATATTTAAATACAACAAGAGGCAAATTTGATGATGTTCGACCCACTTTTACAGTTTGTCTAAATACAGCTTCATATGGGGACCGTTTGATTCCTAAATGGAATGCTCTATATTTTTTATAAATTTGACAGTCCTTAGTGCTTTGTTACAATTGGTGCTATTATGATATATGTATGTATGTATGTATGTAGCATCCAAGTTGACAGCATGTTTTCAATGTCCTGATTTGTGTGATGTATTTTCACCGACTCAGTTTTCGAAAGTATACTTCTAATACACTGGAGACGACACGAATAAGAGGCTACTTTCAGTTTGGAATAGTCTTCACAACAATGTAGTAATTTCAGAAAACCTTAATTATTAAAATCAAACGTTAACTTTCTTAAATTTAAAGGATTTTTGTAATTTCTTTTTTTTTTTCAATTTTCTTCATTTTCAATGCCCTTTATTTATATTTTATTTTTATTTTGTTTTTTTGGTATTTTCTTTTATTTTGTATTTTTTTCATGTTATTATTGGTATGAATATTTTTTTGTTTTTATTTCATTATTTGTATAAGTCAAATCTCCACGGGGTTTGACATATGGTCTTTCGGCTTGGCTGCCTTCCCCATGTATTTTAAATAAATAAAAGTGAAAGAATAATTTCACTGGAGAATACAGATTCATTGTAGCATACATTTTTACAAAATCGGGTCTACGGGATCGAATTAGAAATGCACGAAAAACCAAAGATCGAAAATCGAAAGATCTTAAGTCGAAAGATCAAAAAAAATGGTGCATGGTAAACGGTACATACTCACGGGACACGGTCGATTGGGCGCCCAGGACGATTGGGCGATCAGTGTTACTCGCCACTGCGACAATTGGACGACGAGACTGGCGGACACTGCGTCAATTGGGCCCTGCGTCAATTGGGCGCCCATCGCACTGGGCGATCATCGACTGGCCGACGGCGACCGGGCGACCAGGGCGCGTGGGCGACCACCGACACGGCCCGCTGGTGAAGTGGTCGCCAAGCTTACGTAAACTCTGCGTTTTGCAAGGAACGACCGCGAACGGAGCGTTATAGGAATTTCCGATGCACTGACAAATATTCTACCTACATACATATGCTTTATACCGCTTTATTTTTCGTTTCAGTTTTACCAATTTTTCGTAACAACACGAATCATACTATTAATTTTTTTCGCTATATTATATTACATTTGCTGGAATTTTATATTAAACGTACTTTTATAAATACATGTGTAGCACCTTTTCACAAAAAATAATTGTAAGATGACAAATCATATGTACCTACATATTCTCCAAAATAATATAAAAGAAAAATGATCGATTGAATCTTTCGCGCAGTGCTTTTAGTTTTTTTTCAAATGGACACACTTTTTTTTCTTTTAAATGTTATATTTCAGTTTTATCAATTGGATAAATTCACTCTATTCTCAATTTTCTCAACACTGTATTAGTTATACATAATAACAAAATATTTTCTAATAGCGATTCTCAAAGTTTTCAAGATTATATTTTTTTTCAATGATGAAATACGTTTACGAAAAAAAAAGCGCATACTTAAATTCGTTCGCGGAGCTCGAATAATTTTTTTCGGCTTTTCCCATAATTAAATTATTACATCGTTTACGATTCGCAGAGGCAATTCTCGAAAAAAATAGCTTTTTAAAGTAATTTTAAACATCTCCCGTTCTATGGTTATTGTTGAAAATTACATTGAGCCACAAAAAATCACGTTTTTTAGTTACCAGAGCGGAGACTAACCAATCTTTACTAACTTTGACCCACTGAATTCGAATATGATATTGATTTTTGCTGGTTGGTGATTGTTTACGAGATATGAGCGTTTAAAAAAATGCGCGATTTTTACAGTTTTTTGGCTTTTGCGGTCTTTAACTCAAAACCTAGTATTGCTGTGCTCAAAGTGAGTATTGGAATCAATAGTCAGATGTTTTTCCTATTGATTGTGATATTGCATTGCTTTAAAATACTTATAATTAATTGTCTAGCGAATTTTAAAAGTCAAAAAAATATTTTTTTTACGGATTTTTTCTCCGTGCTATTTTGCATTTATTTGGCAATTTTTTTATTTCACCTCGTTTATAAGGATTGGTTTTCTATTTCAATATTTTTTATTTTTATCTAAACGTACTAACTCGAGCGGTAATTGCAATTTAAATGCTTTCGTTTTTGTTGCTCAGTGTTATTATAGTCACATTAAAATCTATATGATAGTTTATAGTAATTAAGGCTCATTTCGTTTATCAATAATTTAATAAGGTATATTTTTACTAATTAATATCTTTCGCTTTTGTAAATTCGAAACATACATACATATGTATAACGAATTATGTTTACATCTATAACTGTCATCCAGCGCTCATCTGTTCATCTAATGTATAATTTCTTTAATAATATTTTATGCGTATAAAATATTACAAAGACCTTACAAGAAATTATATATTTTCAAATATTTGGACCGAATGAACGAACTCATTCAAAACGTTTTTTTTTTTACTATGAGTGGCAGTTTTATTGCCTAAAGATAAATAATACCGCGTCTCATAGGCTAGGCTAGAGATGCTCTGCAAGTCATTTTGATAAAAGAGTTCTCAAAACGACTTTTGACAACTGTTTCTCGAACTACTTTTTTTCTTGATTGTTTTACATGACATGTTATACATACATACATATGTAAGGTTTTTCAACGGGTTTTTGCGGTATCATAAATTCATGGCCCTCAAATTTGGTTTAAAATAATGCAATGACGTAAATGATTTTATACCCTTTATCCTTTTATTAAATTCAAATTATTCTGAAATGGTTTTCATCGTTTTTTCAAAACCTCTCCGATAAAATAAACGTTTTTTATTCCAAAAAAAATGGCAAAGTTTCAAAGCGATCGGAAAAGTTTTAGGAGGTTTGTCCAAAACTAAGATAAACCTTGTAATTTTCAAATGTTATAATTAGCATGGAAATAATTTTTTCAATGTATGTATGTGTGTGTTGTATGAATGTACATACATATGTACATATGTTATTTTGAAAATTTTCAATTTAATATTTATTTTCATTATTCATCAATGAAAAGTAAATCAAAAAACTTTATTAATACTATGATTTGATGAATATACTAAATACTGGCGATTCTAGAATTGATCTAATGTTGAGAGTTACAAATTTTACACGTTTTGGATTTTCGTAAGATTAAAAATAAGCACCAATCACACGGTTGATCCCATATTTAATTTTCATGTTTTGTTGTTTTGATGTATCGTTATTTTCTTGGTTTTGGTGTTTTTTTCATTTTCTTTGTTTAATTGTATTTGTCATTTTCTTGGTTTATGTATTTTTCATTAATATATTAATATTTTTAATGAATTTATCGTTTCATTTAATTTTTATTAATATGTATACCTATACTGCATTCATGGTAGAAAAAGTTTCTTCGCAGAGGTAAGTAGAACCGAAAAAATTCTTAAATATGCCGCAAAACTCCACAAACATGGATATTTTTCATCACAGAGTAAATTCCAATAACTATTTTGAGGGAAGGTCTTGATTTCAAAAATATTTCGCATTTTAATTTAAGTATTTCATCCTCAACTAGTATTTGGTCTACATCCAAAAATTATTTTAATTTGATTGATATTTCTTCTATTTGTATTTCATCATTGAATGGGAATGACATGAATAATATTATATCCTCTATTTTTGAAAAATCTTTAAATCTATCAAACACATTTCGTAACTTATTAGCATATTGATCATATTCATGTGAGCTTCTATCGTAGATATGGCAGCCATATTTTCGAATTTGCATATTTGAGCTGGGCTCGTAAAAACTGACTTTCGACATTGTATTTTTGGTGATCAATTTAATATTCTCTATTTCTTCACCTTAATTTTTTCATTATAATCATCTGCTTCCTTTTTTTACCATTCATTTGACTAAAAAAATAACTGAACTTAAATAAATTATACAGTTAACATTAAAAAAGGAAAATATATACAAAACGTGTTTAAAGTATTGTCTAACATTCGAGAGTTTTTTTTTATAACTTTCTATTGTAGGGAGATATTTTCGTATCACATTTGAGCATTGAAGTAGATACTTCAATGAATTTGAGTCTTAAATGGTCAGTTTATTGTTCTCAAAAACATACCCAACTAACACCAAACATTCGAGCGAGAATTAACCTACGTAATTATTTTTTTTCCTGTATAACTGTAATCAATTCGGCTGCGATTTGTGTTTTTTAATTATTATTTAGTCGATCAATAGAGCGACTATCATCGGTTTGTTTGTTAAAAAATGTGGATCAACCGTAATAAATGCTTATTCCTAATCTTACGAAATTCCAAATTATGTAAAATTTGTATTCAAAGACATTTATTTATTTACATTAAATTAATTTTAGAATTGCTGGTATGTAGTCAATTCTAGAAACTCATAAATCGACCCGTTTTATTCGACCTTTTTTAATTTATTCCAATATTATTTTTTCAATATCGTATTCAAATTATTATTAATATTATTAATATATCACTGATCAAGTGATTTACTTTTACAATTTCTTGCTGGAAATTTGAAATCTGAACCGCTGTATTAGATAAACAGATGAGTGCTGGATGACCGTTATACATATGTACATATTTAGATGTAAACATGATTCGTTATACACGTACATATGTACATATGTATGTATGTATGTTGCTACTTTACAAAAGCAATAGATATTAAAAACCATGTGAACTGTATAATAGGTAAGTAAATACGAAATGAGCCTTAAATAATTTTGCAATCAATCCGTCGATTTTCATTCAGTATTTTTTTTTCTTCTCGAAGCAGGTTTTACGATTACCTACCAAAACAATGAAATAAATGGTCGGTCCCAAAATTGCAAACATTTTTCAAATGGACACACTTTTTTCTCTTTTAAATGTTATATTTCAGTTTTATCAATTGGATAAATTCACACCCTATTCTCAATTTTGTACTACACTGTAATAGTTATACATAATTACAAAATATTTTCTAACAGTGATTCATTCAACATTAGATGATATTTTGGACCGATCCCTTCAGGTACCGATCCCTTCGACAAAAAAAAGGGGAAGAACATAATATTTGATATTTTTACGATACAATCGTCTTAATGCAATACAATGCCTCTTTGGCCCTTCTGCGAACAAATTCTCTCATTGCCCCGAAAATATAAAAATCGATATTCGTACAAATTTACGTAAAAAATATTCGTACAAATTAAATGTTCAAAAATAAAAATATAAATACTTATATAATAGCGCGAATTGCATCGGCTTTCGATGATCTTAAAAAATATGGGATCAACCGTGTGATTGGTGCTTATTTTTAATCTTACGAAAATCCAAAACGTGTAAAATTTGTAACTCTCAACATTAGATCAATTCTAGAATCGCCAGTATTTAGTATATTCATCAAATCATAGTATTAATAAAGTTTTTTGATTTACTTTTCATTGATGAATAATGAAAATAAATATTAAATTGAAAATTTTCAAAATAACATATGTACATATGTATGTACATTCATACAACACACACATACATACATTGAAAAAATTATTTCCATGCTAATTATAACATTTGAAAATTACAAGGTTTATCTTAGTTTTGGACAAACCTCCTAAAACTTTTCCGATCGCTTTGAAACTTTGCCATTTTTTTTGGAATAAAAAACGTTTATTTTATCGGAGAGGTTTTGAAAAAACGATGAAAACCATTTCAGAATAATTTGAATTTAATAAAAGGATAAAGGGTATAAAATCATTTACGTCATTGCATTATTTTAAACCAAATTTGAGGGCCATGAATTTATGATACCGCAAAAACCCGTTGAAAAACCTTACATATGTATGTATGTATAACATGTCATGTAAAACAATCAAGAAAAAAAGTAGTTCGAGAAACAGTTGTCAAAAGTCGTTTTGAGAACTCTTTTATCAAAATGACTTGCAGAGCATCTCTAGCCTAGCCTATGAGACGCGGTATTATTTATCTTTAGGCAATAAAACTGCCACTCATAGTAAAAAAAAAAACGTTTTGAATGAGTTCGTTCATTCGGTCCAAATATTTGAAAATATATAATTTCTTGTAAGGTCTTTGTAATATTTTATACGCATAAAATATTATTAAAGAAATTATACATTAGATGAACAGATGAGCGCTGGATGACAGTTATAGATGTAAACATAATTCGTTATACATATGTATGTATGTTTCGAATTTACAAAAGCGAAAGATATTAATTAGTAAAAATATACCTTATTAAATTATTGATAAACGAAATGAGCCTTAATTACTATAAACTATCATATAGATTTTAATGTGACTATAATAACACTGAGCAACAAAAACGAAAGCATTTAAATTGCAATTACCGCTCGAGTTAGTACGTTTAGATAAAAATAAAAAATATTGAAATAGAAAACCAATCCTTATAAACGAGGTGAAATAAAAAAATTGCCAAATAAATGCAAAATAGCACGGAGAAAAAATCCGTAAAAAAAATATTTTTTTGACTTTTAAAATTCGCTAGACAATTAATTATAAGTATTTTAAAGCAATGCAATATCACAATCAATAGGAAAAACATCTGACTATTGATTCCAATACTCACTTTGAGCACAGCAATACTAGGTTTTGAGTTAAAGACCGCAAAAGCCAAAAAACTGTAAAAATCGCGCATTTTTTTAAACGCTCATATCTCGTAAACAATCACCAACCAGCAAAAATCAATATCATATTCGAATTCAGTGGGTCAAAGTTAGTAAAGATTGGTTAGTCTCCGCTCTGGTAACTAAAAAACGTGATTTTTTGTGGCTCAATGTAATTTTCAACAATAACCATAGAACGGGAGATGTTTAAAATTACTTTAAAAAGCTATTTTTTTCGAGAATTGCCTCTGCGAATCGTAAACGATGTAATAATTTAATTATGGGAAAAGCCGAAAAAAATTATTCGAGCTCCGCGAACGAATTTAAGTATGCGCTTTTTTTTCGTAAACGTATTTCATCATTGAAAAAAAATATAATCTTGAAAACTTTGAGAATCGCTATTAGAAAATATTTTGTTATTATGTATAACTAATACAGTGTTGAGAAAATTGAGAATAGAGTGTGAATTTATCCAATTGATAAAACTGAAATATAACATTTAAAAGAAAAAAAAGTGTGTCCATTTGAAAAAAAACTAAAAGCACTGCGCGAAAGATTCAATCGATCATTTTTCTTTTATATTATTTTGGAGAATATGTAGGTACATATGATTTGTCATCTTACAATTATTTTTTGTGAAAAGGTGCTACACATGTATTTATAAAAGTACGTTTAATATAAAATTCCAGCAAATGTAATATAATATAGCGAAAAAAATTAATAGTATGATTCGTGTTGTTACGAAAAATTGGTAAAACTGAAACGAAAAATAAAGCGGTATAAAGCATATGTATGTAGGTAGAATATTTGTCAGTGCATCGGAAATTCCTATAACGCTCCGTTCGCGGTCGTTCCTTGCAAAACGCAGAGTTTACGTAAGCTTGGCGACCACTTCACCAGCGGGCCGTGTCGGTGGTCGCCCACGCGCCCTGGTCGCCCGGTCGCCGTCGGCCAGTCGATGATCGCCCAGTGCGATGGGCGCCCAATTGACGCAGGGCCCAATTGACGCAGTGTCCGCCAGTCTCGTCGTCCAATTGTCGCAGTGGCGAGTAACACTGATCGCCCAATCGTCCTGGGCGCCCAATCGTCACGTACCGCATACTCACTGTACGTCGTGTCGATAAGAATTTCAGTAACCGATACTAAGTTTCAGTTCGATAGGAATAACGGTGTTCAAAAAATCCCCAAAATACACAGACACACACACACACACACACACACACACACACACAGAGAGAGAGGCACACACACACACACACACAGAGAGAGAGGCACACAGACACACATTTTTTCTAGGTCATGAAAACGTGATCAGTAATCGATTCTGAGTTCGTTTCCTTCACAATTCGTCATGGGTATGGTCGGCTACGCTTCTCTTGACCACAGGAGGAGTGTTGCCCTCATCAAGTTCTTGTTTTCCATATTTAGAGGCTGTATCTCCTGTCCGTCTATCCTGGCTGAGTTGGGCCTTCATGCTCCAGAAAGTGTGATTTGGACCTGCCATCGTCCCCTTTTTCACACTCCTTTGGCTAGAACTGTGGCTTTTAGTTATTCTCTAATTCCTCGTGGCCTCCGTTTCTTAAATTCACTGGATGGTGCCATTGACATTTGTCACGTCTCTCTTCATTCTCTGCACCACTTCCTAAGTTATGGAAGTCGCGACCATTTAGAAAGGTTGAGTTAGTTTATTTAATTATGATTTTATTAAGAATTATTTTTTTCTATGTCATGTTTCATTTAATTATCTTTTCTTTACTTAATTTGTATATTTAATTTGTTTATTTAACTTTTATTTTTTCCATTTGTACTTCTTAATCTTTTTAGCACACTCGTCGCTTTGGAGTAATCTTTTAGACGAGTGTGCTTGATTAATTGATGTTGTAAAAAATAAAAATAAAAATATAAATTATAAGGTGAGTAATTTCGTATCATCATATGATCAAATCTTGGATATACTCGTAGAGTTGGAAACTGCTCATTATCACCGTACCAATGTCATTTTCTAAAACATATGTACATACAGTGGCGGACTGGCCATATCAGCGTACATGCCCGATGGCATGTGGGCCCCACTATCCGTTAGAAAATATGGGCCCTCAGTAAAATTAAATAACTATTTCACGTGTGTAAAAATTTATAGGATATTGCACTTTGGGACTTAGAGTTTGGGTATTTCAACAAAACAAATTTCTTAATATATACACAAACAACTAATACCTGCTTTAACAGCCCAAGGATCGGTTAACTTTTTTTATTAGGCTCGAAATGTAAGTTTCAACATTTGCGTGGGCCCTTTTACCGGGCCCATTTCCAACCTCAAGATTATGCATATACCAATACCTATGTAACAACTACCTACTGAAATAAAAATGGGAATAAACAAATTTCCGTGAATAATATAAACTGAATTGCTTAAAACAAGTGTGATAGGACGATTCATCATCAACCAGCGATTTAAATTTACTTCATACATACTTTTAAAATAACATTTGATTATACTTCGACGATATAGTAAGATTTAAATACACAATTTTAAACATTTTCCGAATATAAAATCTATTCCTAATCTAGACACATCCATGTATATAGAAACATAGGATAGGGGCCCCCTCTCCAAAATCCCGATTTTCGATTTACATTAATTGAAAATATAATGCATTTTTTGTTTTCAGGAACGTAATTTGGGGGGGCATCCGCCCCCCTAATTATTTTTTCAAAAATTAACTTATTTTTTTCATATTTTATATTTTCCATTTTAATTTCGATGTAAAAAAGCTTTTTTGAAAAAAAATTCAATTTGACCAATCTTTGCCTGCCCCCCTAAGAAAAAGCTGAAATGACGTCCCCGATTGTTTTCTACCGAAAGTAAAAGCCGCTTTTATGCCGCATTCTTTTATGATGCATTCTATTTACCTAGGACAGGGATTAAAACGAAATATACAGTGTAATTTATGGATCTATTTTGCTTTTGCCATTTTTTCTTGTACCTAAATTTGTTTATTCCCATTTTGGAAAATTTTATTTATTTTTTGGCCTTGATTTTTAGCGTGATGGAAAGAAGAAAATTTTGTTATATGGGGGGGGGGGGGACAATTTTTTTAACCCTGGGTGGGCCCCCTTTGACTCCTGGCATGCACTGATTTCAGTCTCAGTCCGCCACTGTGTACATATATGTATGTATGTACATATGTATTCATTTGAATGTCCGTAAGCACGTTTTTAGTTTTCTACAATAATATACATACATAAATTCAAAGGGTAAACACAAATAGTAAATAGTATAAATTTAAAATTAGAATAAATATAATCATCAGTGTGAAAAATTATAATGTGTGAAAAGTCGAGTTTTCGTGTTATATTTGTTTTTCGCGTCATTTGTGATTGAAGACGTCATATCGTGATATATCTGACAATTTTCGGCTATGAACCAAACCGAAATGTAGGACCTTTTCAAACTTAAGCGCGTTTTGTTCTTAGTAGTATGTACATACTGAGCGTACGCACGTACATACAAACGTACATATATGTAGATATGCGTACGTACGCTACAAATTCGTAGGACGACTGAGCGTACGTACATATTCAAGAAACTGAATTATTAAAGTTTGAAAAAAAATGTACATTCACATTTGTTCGACTTAAATTTTGGGATTTACTTTAAAATTGATATTGTACTAAAATTATTGCATGTTATCCAGAAAACTATTCCCTTAAAATATTCAACTCGTCATACAAATTCAACAAAATTATTTTTTCCATAGATTGTTTAAAATCATAGACCCCTTTACTATAGAAATAAATGTTTTTATACATATAATGAATTTATGACTAATATGTATGTATTTACCTTGAGAAAAATTCGAAGAAATTCAAATACATATGTATTTATATAAGTATGTATAATGCACATACATATATGTATATATGTAAATACATATATAGTTAAAAGAAGAACATCATTATTATAAGTTTATCATTTTGGAATTTGTATTTTATTTATTAATGGTTCAAGGATGTTTTAAGCATCAAAACTCTAAATATGTTTTAAAAATAATTGTAAGCAATTTGCAATTTACACTGGATATGAATTCTATTCATTTTTCAATTATATATAATTCCTAAATGTTTAATTTAATTTTGTTCCTCACATTAGTGACATCTACCAGCACTTTAAAGTGTTGTAAATTTTATCTAAGTTTTGAACCAATATGTAACAATATTGCTTTGAAATATTTCATATAGGGGAATTAGTTTAAATTTTCTAATGCTTGTATTAAAAATCAGAAAAAAACAAACTCATACTACATTTGTATGTAAATTTCCAAAAATGAAAAATATTTCCACCGAGAAATATATACAAAATGTATGTATGTATATATTAAGATATATTCTAGTTTGTCCATATTTATGTACATAGCTAATTATTATGCTAATAATTAATTCTAATAAACCTTATTTGGAGTATTTATTTTAATTTAAAATTATTAACTATGAATGCAACCTTATTATATTTCACCCGTTAATGTAAGATTATATTTAAATACATATGAAAGAAAATCGGGTACCTAATGAATTGCTATTAATGACCAACAATTGTGAATATCTTACACAATTATTGGTCATTTTTCACATGGTCACAATTATCGGTCATACCAATAATTGCGAATATTGTACATTCAAAATTGAGTACATTTATGAAGAATTTTTCGTGGGAAAAAATAGGTATACATTTATTTTATATTGGATATTTTTGGAATGTATGCATTCAAATTAAATAATGAAATTAAAATTTTGTTTAAAATTTTTATTTATAAAACTTATAAAATCGATACATAACATTAGAGACTTAAGTACAAAACAATTGAGCTTAAAAATATTCGCTTGTCTTTCTTTTTTACAACCTATTCATTGCAAATTTATTGCAAATTTAAAATTTGCAATGAATAAATAAATAAATCTAATTCATTGCAAATTTATTTGATTGCACAATATTTTCGCTTTTTTTTCTTTTTCGCCTTGTTTTCATTTTAATTACACTATAGAACCTCATCAGAAGTCGCGTACAAAATTACTATTCATCAACAATGGTTTTCACTCGTTTTTATTATACTTTTACTATGACTAGTTTACCTTACTATCCGGCATTACATTTAAATGTGCAAAACTTTATAAAATGATATTTTCGACACTTCGAGAGGCTCCATCATTTCCGGAAAAAGTGAAACGCACCATCTCTTCACTCGTGGACAATTAATCGCCTTACGGTTATTATTGACAAAGTTCAATACATAATATTGATAGAATAACACGACGATCTCGTATGACTATGAGTTAACGGTGAGTATAAAACTTAACTGTCTAAATGTAATTATCGTTAACATTACAAAATAGTCTATCAAATTGGCAGACGATCAGAAATTTGTGACATAATCGAACGACATACCCAATCGATAGGCTTTCGGTTAGGCCAATCGGCTCTCTGGTCACGGGATTAGACTTTGGACATCCGTCGGCCTTTTGCTCTTCTCAATTACGTAGAAGGACTTGGGTTTTCCGTTCCCAGGAAAGTACTTATGGAAGGACGAAGCCTTCTTCGGTTTCATCGGCACATAATACGTTGGCGTCTTTTTCGTGTGCTTCAGAGGCTTCAAAAAATCAGACTTTTGGATGTTAATAACGCTCTTGGACCACGTGGGTGTCTTTTGAATGTCGAACATGTCTCCATCGTCGTGCCTGGACATCTGCGACCTCGAGTGCAACTTTTGCCCTCCAGTCATCTTCTTCAACGTCGGTATGTTCCAGTGGTAGATCTTGCCCGGTTTGCCGTTTGATTTGAAACCAACTGGTAGTTTTCTACTATTATAATTCACGGTGTTCTTCTCTGGTCTGGTGTGGGCGTAGTAGTAAGGATTTGGTGGCAGTTTGATCACGTACATCTTTGAGTCGTCCTCGTTATAGTGGTGTCTCGATTCCACTGCCAGGCGCTTCCTACTGTGGCTAGAAGGTACATGCAGCCTCCTCATACCCAACTTGGTGAGGACTTCGTGGTTTGTCAGAGTATTTCTGGGAAGTTTCACCGTTTTAGAAACCTTCTCAGGAGCCGATCCTGATGTTGATTTCTTGATGGTGGCAGCTTCGGCAATAGTCGACCAAGCGAACAGGCAGCTCACCAAGAACAAGCATCTGTAATAAACATAAAACGAATATATTAAAATCAATCTCATTTGAAACGGGAATCCAAAAATGAATATTAATATATGTATGCGAGAAAAAGGGACAAAATTTCTGTAACATCACTATTTTTAGAATTATGTTAATTGACACAAACCAAACACACTTATCAGAATTGCATTACGTGCATCTAATTCAATGATGATGATAATATGGAGGCGGTGCTCATGCGTTCATGTTAGATGTATGCAAAAGCTCCGACAGGTAAGCTAAACTGCATTTGAAAGCTACTCATTAACCCGGTTAACCTTTCGACAGCACTATCCATTAGTAATCCTCGGATAATTGACAACGACTCTAATGCGTCTAGTCGATGCGGTCAAGCAACGGTGAGAGCGACTATGATGAGAATGGATCAGTGGCAGACTGGACAACTAGGAGGATTTTTAATTTTACAGTGTTGCACATTCCAATAGGGAATACGATTTGAAATCTTATATTTAACACATAGAACGTTCGTTGTGTGTGTGTGGGTAATTCGATCTGATCGATTGTCGTTAAATATTCAAATAAATTTAATGAAAAAAAAACAACAAATGAATATTTACTATTATGTAGATTAGCCATGTTATATTGCTGGCAATTATTGAAGATTTTGCAGAGGAACTTTCAATATATGGAGAAATACCCAGCTTCACGATTGTGTGTGATTCATATAGACGGTTGCAATGCGAGGGCGTGCCCTTTAAACGAGATAAGAGCGTCGTCTTCCTTCCGGATTGAATTATAATGTCGTTAAATCGCCACCGACGCGCTATTAAATCGCGATCAATCAAAATGACAATTCCCACCAACCATTATGCAATTACGGCCGAGATGCACTTGATCGGATGCATCTCCGGCACCGGCAACCGGTTCGCCCTTGAATCTTCGCTGCGAAAGAAAATATGCTAAGATCGAAATGAAGGACACAAATTAATATAAAATTGGTTTAAATGCGGTTTTTGACAAGGCGTTTATATTTTTTTAATGCAGTTATCGATTCTTAATTGGAACCTTTTTTAATTCCGATGCTAGATCATTAATATGTGCACAGATTTTTTTTTCAAATTAATTGAAATAATTTCATTCACAAAAAAGTTCTCTCACCAGTCAACAAAGCCACTAAATAATTGTTCTTTTTCTTATTACAATCATAGTCCCTCTAAAGGACAAAACGTTTTTCATGTTGTTATAAATTATGAACAAAAATTTAGTAATGCTTAGAAATTATTATATGGTAATTTAATACTTTAAATTGGTCGGAGAATATTTGAAAGTCGAAGATTTCCTTATACTCACGCTTTACGTAGGAGATGCATAATATACATTTTCAAATGCAATGAGCGGAGATGACAGAAAATATGAAGGGACTAGCGGTCCCAAATATTCGTAAAATCAAGTACTCAAATATCAAATATGAAATTGGTAAAATATTAGAATTTATACAGCAACGGGAGAATCATGTTATTTTCTTGTAAAATAGTTCCATATTTATTTTATTTTTATTTTATTATTATAATAAATACATAAAAATTAAGAAATAATAATAATAATAACATATGAATGACCAATGTGACCTGACAGGTTGCCACAATGCGTCACACCAGTCTCACAAAAAAAACAATAACAAAGAAATGATGATCGCTTAGACATGGCTAAAATATTCCGGTGATTATTCCGCAAAAAGCGATCTAGCGCAAGTCACTAAAATCTCCATCACGAGAAACCTGGCACCCAAAAACTCCATCAATCGACAGCTACACACGCGAAATATTATACTAACGAGAACTCCGAGTGCCAGATGTTCCGAGATCGAGATTTTAGTGAATTGCGCGAGATCGCTTTTTGCGTTATTCTGATTTTTTTATTATTATCCTGTATTCTTGAACTTCAGCAAGTAAAAGTAGATCACTTGATGTAATGTAACAATCCATGTTCTCAATTTATAATTGGTATTTACGATTAGAAAATTTGACTTTTAATACAATATTGAAACATACAATAATAACATTCGAATAATTTTGTAAATAGAATTTATGTTTATTGAAAAAGGGTCGAATATACATACGTATGTATTCGAATATCGAATATTTAAGTGAGACCCACAGAAAGGACGCAGAGGAAATGTTGAATTATTTAGCAGGCGGAATAAGCTATGTATTATATGTTGCTTATATATCTTTGATGCAGTTGAAGCTATGAAATTTTAGTACAGGTGAAATAAATTGAAGAAGAATATGTCCAGTATGAAATCCTAGCATGTAGGTATACATACATATATATTTACATAAAATGCCAATAACGATTGATATTAAAAAAATAAGTCAAAATCTCGAGGTCGAACTTTCGCATGATCACAAAACTTCATCTATTGTTACTATGTAGTGTACATACATAAAATTTAGATGTAAATGTTAAAAGTGCTCATACATACATCCGTTATGCACACAACTTACAAAGCACTCCTTTTCATGCAACTCCCAACTGCAATTTGAATACCTATCTATCACGGTTTGTATAAGTTTACACAGAGATTCGCCGGTTATGGGTCAACCGCTTAGAAGGGCAATGTTGTTGTTCCGTATGCATTTTCCCGGCACGATGCATTCTCGAGAATGCACTGTTCGATCGGAACCGCCGATCTCTGACCTTATCTCGAGTCACCCAGATGCACTCTGTCCCATCACGCTACTCTGTACTTCGTATTTACAATTTATTGGTGCCGATTTGGAACTTGTCCATCCGTCAATCGCGGAGGCGTTTCGCCTCGTTCGTATCGAATCCATCTGTTTATCGACGTACCACCGCATGCATAATGCAATTCCGGCTGCAGTTCAGAGTTGCAGTTCATTCTCGGAATGTGTGATTTTACAAGACGTCCCGCTGAACGCGAATAATGCGCAATCTGCCATCGCTGACGTTTTACAGAGGTGCTCTGGGTACACCTGAGATTTATATACTTGGATTCGTTTCGAGATTGATCCCATATACTATTGGCGCTCTGAGATTAAATAAATCGAATGGATTTATTAATTGAATTCCCGATTAATCTATTGACAACTTCGAAATTCAAACAAAATAATTAGAATTGAAATTAGCAAACTATGTAGAACTACGCACATATGTATGTATGTGCGTACGTTCTAGGCTCTAGCTTTAGATTTATTACGGAAATTGACACTATAACTATGTAAATCAAAGCTTAGATTACTGGTTTAATTCAATTTGTACAAGGTTTATATTAGTTTCATTACCAGTATATGGGTCGAGGATTCAAATCCCGGCTGAATTCGAATAATTGTTCGATTTATATACACTGCTGACAAGATCCGGATGGTTATCAAATCCAGATCTATGTACCATCTCGTGTTGGAGTTTGGTATTTTAGTTAACCACTTAATCGCCATAAGCACACTGGTGCGCGCTCTTTCGTGTTTAAAACTATGATTCTAAATCTAAACATCTAAAATCTAAATCTAGCCATCTAAAAATATCCTGTGATACTAATTAAATTGAAAAAAAAATATTTTTCCTTAGTTTGTAATACATATATTCAAAAGGTAGTGTCAAGGGTTGGTACTAAACACAAACATAAATAATCGATCGGATTCTAAAAACGTGTGGTGATTAAGTGGTTAACTTAATTGTTGTGATGGATTCAATAAATTCGGCACCCCCCCCCTCTTCGTTTCTCATAAATTCATCGCAAATCCGAATTTGTGGAATGTGTTTAGTATTTATGTACAAGTTTAACCAAAAATGTCGCTTTGGGCCAACCAAAAAATTAAATATATAAAAAACAGTGGCGCGCCATGGAATCTCCCTATTTTTATCGCACAGCCTTACTCGCGTGTGCGAGAGCAGGATAAAAGGTGACTCGGTATGATATTCTACCTACTCACCTTGTGCGAAAAAAACGTAGAGATTTTCTGAGACATATGTATGTACATACATACATAATCGCAAATATTACATATTATATACAAATATATTTATAACAAACCGCAAACATATAATGCTTGAAACAATCAGCAAGTTCAGACTTGTCGAATTTGCGTAGAGAGAGAGTGGATGCCGATTTTTAAGGAGCCGTCATAATTAATTAGAGATCAGGATTTTTTATAATAATAACAAGAGCAGCGATAGAGCCACTTATTATCTTCGAGAAAGTCGAATAAATTTCGGATTCCGAGGATTCAATGTATCGAGAATTTAATGTAAAAGGAAAATTATTGTGAAGGCGACTTTTCTTGTGTTTTATTCTTTGAATCCAAACAGCATTATTAATTTTTAATGTTCATATTGCGAGCAAACATACAACGATAATATCGCTGCTTCAAGTGAATAGTCTCACCCACGTTTGGTTGCAGCGAGCTCGTACATCGAAACGTTCGTTCCTGGAAATTGGGGCGGCTTGTTATAGCGGCGATTAAAACATCTGCGATCGGGATTAGCCGTTCGAATTCATCCGTATACAACGATCAATGTGTGCTCGTTTCGTATTGACATTCTCGATATGCATTACGGACATTGTTATATTTATTGTCGGATTGCGTTGACCCCGGTGTGGTTCGAGTAACGGGAAAGTGTGCGAGGTCACTACCGGGTTAAATAAAACGGCATTCGAAGTGCAAATATGATAATAGACTTGTGAACTAACATATTATGTGAGGAAACCTTTAAGACCAACACTAACTTCATTTTAGTAAAAACGACGCTTTAGCAGACAGTAAGCCGTTAAAATGTAGTATTATATAGTAGTTGATTAGTTACACAATACGGGTCTTATACTATACAGATTCGCCATTAACGTATGCAAATTTAAGATCTTACTTGGGAATTCGTTTACGCTAATACGTATTGGGTATACCATATATGCACGGTTCAGGTGCTCATCATCATCATCATCATTATTATCATCTGCCGTTAGATCGAACGGTTCGAACGAATCCGGCCGGGCAAAAAGCGAAGGTATCCCAACATTGCCGACAACAATCTGCAAGATCAACATTGCAAATTCCCAATGCCTTTCCCCTCACACCCTCAAACACATGCACAAAGCGCCGTTTATTATTATCGTTATCGTTGGACGCCAAGAGGCACCCAAGAGGTCACAGAAGTTGATCGATTCGAACAACGGATCCATGGGAAAGTTTATTCCTAATGCCAGTTTTCGATATTATCTAAGAAACATTGAAATGCGCATACTTTCAATTCTCAAACTGAAACAATACATTGTATATTTTACAATTAAAGGTTCATTTATACTAGCACAGCACAAGTCGGCACATAAACAGCAATACGAAAAATATTCTTTAGTACATTTTATATGGTCGCATTCATATGCTCCGTAATATAATATGTACGTGGCGTGTCCGTAGCAGCAGTAACCGACACGATCTAGTAATATCAAACACCAGTACATGTCAATTGCGCAATATTGCACTCTGTAATGTGTATGTGAGCCGATTTTGCCTTGCACTCGTCCAAAACAAGTACTAACGTGCCTAAAACGGGGGTGCTGTATAGTATGAATCGATGTAGTCTTTTCCGTGCAGTTCTATGCCAAGCTGTTGACGCGCAGTGCTGGATAATAACGGATCTTTACACGTAATATTGAACCAGCATTTCTGTGTTTATTTTATTGTCACGGCTCAAAAAAAAAGATTCTTAATTCAATTCAATAAAATTCATTGATTTGATAAATAGGAATAAAGGTTAAGAAAAAGTATTTAAACCACTTCCATGGAAAACATGGAAGCAATAAAAAGCCCTAGAATTCCTGAAAACTCAAATTTAATCCATTCTCCCCTCCTCAGTACATACATACATGTAAGTTGCATTAAACATGGCTGATAAAATGATTATTTTTAATCAGGTTAAAAACAATCATAAAGTATCATTCCCCACACTCCGCATATAATTGTTTCCCAGAGGTCCAAAAGGGGTGTGACCATATGGCCAGAAGTTGAGGAACAAGACTCATTTTATTGTTGCATAATTGAGTGATTAGTTGATGCACTGTAATTTGATAGCTATGAGCTTAAATTGCGCATACGGACACGATTTATTATTTACATGCATTGTGCAATAATTTCGTGAGTCACATCGCTTCCTTTGTATGTATGTATGTATATATTTAATGCACACTTTTCAAAATATGCCAAGATGCACCCACACAAAATTTTATAAAGTATGAAATATTTATGAGGAAGATTCATGTTCATACATATTACCAACGCGAATGCTGGTGGTGATTACTATCGAGTCGCGACGAGAGGTTCCAATGTTAAGTTTACTCGTATATATTATTTTTATTTTTATTCAATAAATAGTATCATTGAAAGTGTTCTATTGAGGAACATTACATTTTACTTTTATTATTATGTAATAAAAAAGTAACCTTATTCAAACTAATCGAACGCCCCTCGACGAAGCCTCAATTCGCCGCAGGCCAAATGCTTTTAAAATTACTGTATTTAGTCGGACATTAGGGCTCAGTTTGGGTCCGACAATTTATTTTACTCTTTCGGTGTAACGAGAGTTGAGTGCTTTCGTTAAACGTTGATAGTACTTAATATTACACATAAACAATGCAAGGATGCACTTGCGTCACAAAAATACCAAAACGTTTCATGTTAAGGAAAAGTTACAGAAAAATATCCCTTACAAAAAAGAGAAGCTTCAAATATTATACGATTTATTATTCCATAAATTCCAAATATAATGATGGAATCAACAACGGTAATTATAACCACTTAATAAGACGAGCTTCCAATTCAACAAAGTGGAACAAACATTTACAATGCCAATTCGAATCGATGCACCCAATATGGAGCTTACATGATGTGCCGTAGCCTCAGGTGAAATTCAATTTAACAGGTACATATATTATTATTCGATCAATTTCAGTCCAACGTGAAAATTGATTTATGGCGGCTTGACGCC